>NW_008580178.1:395954-398420 GCF_000520115.1 Aphanomyces invadans | reverse complement strand
CAAGACGAGATCGTTGCCTTGGGAAAAGATCTTGGCCGTGCCGTAGAAACCGGGGGACACGGCGGCATGGTACGTCCCGTTCAAGAGGATTTTGGTGCGATTGGAAATGTCAAGACCCGGCGTTTCCCATGACTTGCCTTCAAAGTAGTGGGGGTCGCAGGGGGCGGGGGGGCTCGCGTCCAGAGCCGTCACGATCGCGTTATGGCGCTTGTTGAGCGTTGCAATCGGGACGTCCAAGAACACGCCGACAATGTACGATCGAATCAAGTCGAGGTACACTTGGGCGCTGGTCTTGCCACCCACAGGTATGGCGTTCGCCACGACGACAACTCCCAAGTCGTGGTCGGGAACAAAGCCATTGCGAGTCTGATGAGCCAGCGTATCTCCTGCCTTGTCAAAGTAGTGGTGTCCAAATGCTACATCGCCAACCACGTCGAAACCATAGCCCGCAGTGAGAGAATTTCCGTCGCGTGAATACGTCAAACCCACGTGCGCCAGGCCGTCCTGCGTCGATGGACTGGCAATGGTGTGGCCCGTGATGAGCTCCGACACGGCCGCGTCCGATGAGAAGATGCCCTTGCCCTTGTTCAAGAGGAAGCGCGTAAACTTGGACAGGTCCGACACCGACGACAGGATCGAGCCGGCTGCAAAGTAGTCGTTCCGCGGTCGCAGCGCCACCATGCTGGCGTTGTGCAGGTCAAACGGCCCCAGCACTTTGTCGCCGCACACGAAATGACCGGATGACAGGAGAGCGGAACTGTCGGCCGGACGGCCCACCGTGTCGTTCATGCCCAATGGGCTCCAGAACGTCGCGCGGAGGTAGTCGGGCCACGATTTGGCCGTGACGGCTTCGATGACTTGGCCGAGAATGGCATAGTTCAAGTTGGAATAGGCGTGGCCAGCACGGAAGGAACGAGCGGTCTGGAGCTCCCCGAGGGCGGCAACCAGGCCCTTTTCGCTCCCGTGGACGTCGAAGAAGGCAGCCAGGTCGCCCTCGTGAAACCCCAAGACAGAGTTCATGCCTGCAAGGTCCCCGAGCGTCGTGTGCTCTTCAGCGTACTTGTCGGCCAGGCGGAACGACGGGAGGTGGGCTTTGACAGGGTCTTGCCACGTCAGCTTCTTCTCATCCACCTAGACAGAGGTCAACGTGCGCATCTTGCTGACGGCGGTGCACACTACCAGTTTGGCGATCGCGACAGCGATGAACGTCTTGGAGTACGATCCAATTTGAAACACCGACTTGTCCGTCACGGGTGCGTTGGCCTGGCCATGCTATCGAGTGCAGTGGTGAGTGAGGGGCGAGGAGAAGGGACGTGCACACCTCGTTCGTGCCAACGCCCTGCGAGAGGACCGTTTTGTTCTTGTACACGACGGACACTGCCAGTCCTGGCACCGCATACGCCTTCAACTGTTTGCGCACGAACGCCAGCGCGAGCTCCGTCTTGTCTGCAAGACTGGTCGCAGGGGACGAAGCGGCTTCCGCAGTGAGATCGGCTGGCCACGCGTCGCCAACCAGCGGCTGTGCTGTGGTCACTGCGATGGAAGGGCTTGGCGGGTTGGCGACGATGGGGCGGAGGACGCACCCAATCGCAAGAACGAGGGCAAGTCGCGAGGCCATGCCAGGACAAGTTGAAAAATGATGGAAGGCTTTCACGACATCCTGCTGAGCCGGTGGACGGCTGGACAGGCATCCATGTTCTCGAGGGTTCCGACACCGTATGACATCCAAGCCATGGAGAGTAGTCGCGCAATTTGTGCATACGGACCCTACCGAATGAGGCCGACACGATGCCGGGAAGGGATGGAACTTGCTTGGTCGTGGAAAGAATGCAAGCCAAACCACATCGCCCATGCATCCCGAGTGCACACGAGGTCAGGTTGCTTCAGTGGCCGAACGGACGGCCAAGATCGTCCGCATGACCACGAGTGTTGGTGTCGTCGGACGGTACAACGAGTGTATGTGTACCAGTGGATATATCCAATAAGGTTGAAGCGACTTGATGGCGATGGCAACTTTTCATCGTAAACAGACTGCCAGGACGAGCGAGCGGCGCATGGCACACCCACGACAGAGGTGATCTTGTTTCGATCCATCATTTGCACGGGACGGAGACATCCCGTACAAAGTCTGGCAACGTGATGGTAGCCATCGGCGCAGCGCTTTTGGAACACTTTGCTCGTGGAGGCATTTGAATGCATCACTGAACGTTAGGAAAGCAATGTGATGTGCCAACTCGCTTGCGAGGGCAATGAGTCATAGCTAACACCATGACCACAGCTCCACGTAGTTGGAGACGACTGTCTCGGCCATGCCACTGTGACATCTGTCAAGTGGACGAGGCATGTCGTCGACGTGGAGAAGCAGCCGTGTGCCGCTCGCTCGTCCTGGCAGTCTGTTTACGATGAAAAGTTGCCATCGCCATCAAGTCGCTTCAACCTTATTGGATGTATCCACTGGTACACATA
>NW_008580178.1:361916-362575 GCF_000520115.1 Aphanomyces invadans | reverse complement strand
CTAGCCTCGTCCGGAATCGTCACAGCGACAAAGTCTAGGTATACTGACCAGTGCTGGCATTAAGTTTAATAAGACCACCCCATTATTCAATTGTTAGTACATAATCACGGCATTGTAAGGCTCTACGTCATCATTCGATCAATTGTATTCGAAAAAGAACCTGATTAGAATGTGAACTGCTTCAATCACATTCCAGATCTCACGATTTGCTAACATGAGGATTTTTGTGCTGGCAAATAAGTATAAGACCACAAGAAAAAAAGCATCGTAAATGCATGTTGAATCATGAAATATCGACGTTCAATACTTCGTTTTGCCACCCTTGAGTTCCAAGACACTCACGCAACGCCTTTGCATTGAGCGAAACAACTTGTCAATCACTTCTTGGCCAATGTTGTCCCAGGCCTTCAAAATAGCCGCAATGAGGTCTCGTTTTGAGGCATACTGCTTTCCATGGCCGTAAACGGATCGTGCCAAAATACCCCACATATTCTCGATTGGATTTAGGTCCGGAGACTTTGCAGGCCAGTCCGAAATCGGCAGCATGGTCTCCGCCAAAAACGACTTCGTCTCCTGGGACACATGGATTGGGGCATTGTCATGTTGAAAAAAGCAGTCACGGCCAAAATGATTGTCTATAAAGGGAAACAAATGGTCAG
>NW_008580178.1:350350-353287 GCF_000520115.1 Aphanomyces invadans | reverse complement strand
GACCGCACTCCATCCGAAAAAAACTCACACGTTTCAAATGTCCATGCCGTTCTAGTGACCACAGAAAGTAGAGTGTATGTTGTTGAAGTGGGACTTTCCGAAAACTCTGACAGGTTTGGTGGTGGCCATGCTTCGTCGTCGTGTTGGCGGCGCGCGTCGTGTGCAATGCTGAATAAACCAGTTCATGCATTGGAAGACTAGCTGGTTGACCTCAAGAAGACCACCGAGCGGTTGGACAGCCATGTCAAGGGCTGAGGCCAAATGCTCAACAGCGTGTCCCCCGTTCTGTACGGCGCTGGTACTGGTTGTTTGCATGTCACCAGGGCGCAATTGATGGGCTCGAATGGAACCATCATCAAAACCACGCCGGAGGTCTGCTCAACCCGCCACGAGGTACAAACAACGGCAGTTCATTCGGCTTCGCCAGTGGACTTGTCAGCTTTCGACCCACGACCTCAGGACAACCATCCACTCAACTCCTCGCGGAAGCCATGCATTTTCGTTTACAGCACTAGAGCACCTTTAGTCAGCACGTGGCGACCTCCTCTGTCCACCACGCCACAATTCTTCGTCCAATCAGTTGCTCAACGTCGGCCTCAGTGTCCGTGGTTGAAAGTGCATTTGCGTCTCGGCACACTCGGCCGTTAACTTTCCAAACGCTTCGAAATCGTGCTCAAGATGCTCCTTTTCCCTATTTTCATGTCCACAGATGCTCCTTGCGTGGCAGGTTGGGCAAGTATTCCGCCGGTAGCCACATAGAGCAAGGCCAGGTAAATGCATCTAGCATCCTTACCCTTTGCCACAGCAACAATTCCATCCATCGTGACGTGTGGAGCTCGTCTGTAGGACCACGTCGATGCCCGTTGTCGCCACCACATGAATTCTTGGCTGGTACAACATTACGACCTTGACGCAGCACGATTACTGTGACGAGGACGCTGGAACCGAAAGGTCACATGGCGCCGCGCAGCCAAAGCCGTGAGCGCAGCCAATTCACTTGCATCGAGCTTCGACTCGCCGATGTCTATCTCCGTCATCTGGACGGGTCGTTCATTGCCTGTGGTGATCTCGATGAGGTTCTTCACGTCTTGAAACACGGCGTCGGCGACGAATGCATGCACGACTTGGATCGTTTTGTTTTTCGCAATGGCGTAGGCCAGTTCGAGGGTGGATTGTCGGGGCAGCTTTGTTATGCGCACCGTCAGCTCTGTCACGCGGCATGACACAAGCTTGCGAAAGAATCGAGCCCATGTCTTGGACGTTTGTTGGCCGCATCCCATCTCAAACGACTGAAGCGATGGCATGGCTGGCAGCGCTTCGACGAGCCGCTCGAGCTCGATAAACTGGTCGTCCTGAACATGGGACACCATCCTCGCCACGGTCGACGTCGGGGAACTCGCAACCAAGGCATCCACAAAGGCCGACCCCAACTCGGTATTTGCAAACGTCAGCGACCGCATCGGGAAAGTGAGCGCAGGAACGTCAACCACCCTGTGCAGCACGGACCATTGGAACGCCAACGAATCCAAGCTGGGACAATTGAACATGACCGAGTGCACTTGCTGGAGCAGCGCTGCAGCGACATCGTCGCATTTTGGACGCCACTTGCTGACATGGAACTTGCGAACTGGGACCGCTGAGAACCAAGCAAGGATGTGTTGGCACAACGAGGTGGTCACACGAACGGTGGATGCGCCGTCGAACGTGAGCGCCTTGAGTTGACGGCTCGTGGCGGCTACAGCAATTAATTTGGCCGCGACCTGAGCGTTGCAAGCGAATGCACTCAACGAGGTTAACGAGGTGAATCGAGGGAGCACGGCTACCAGCGCTTGAATCATGTCGTCATTCGACTGATGGCAATGGATATCCACCCTCGTGATACGATGTGACGCCCACCTTGCCCACCATGCTTGATCCAGTGCGATGTCAGACGATGGCGCTTCAGGGAGCACGGTCCATGACAAGTCGGCGTGAGGAGAAACATGATGGTCGACCCAGTCCAAGTCGCAACTGGAGTCGGCGACATTCACGCGAGCGTAGAACTTGAGAATCGCCGCCAGATGCAATGTATCGGTGTCACTACAACGCCGAACGGTCAACACTGGCCATAGCTCTGCGCGGTTCCATGTTAATCCGAGTTGGTACAAGTGGTCCAGTGGCCCAAGCATATTGAGAGGGTGCATCACGTCGAGGAACGCAAACATCGTTGACGCGTCCGCGATGTACTGGGCCACTTTGAACACGTCAGACTCGTCCAAGTGCCGGTCCTCGTGCTGCCTCGGGCGCTTCATGTCCGGCACGATGAGAATTGACGAACAGAGATTTTTTTACCGTTCATCCAAATAGAGAGGTTATTCATTGTAACAGTTTTCCCTTGCCGTGTCATAAAGTGCTGGTCGTCGAGTGCCCCAGAACGCCAAGCATCCCGCGTCGACTCTGTTGCAAGCAGGAACGGTACTTCGTAGAGCTTGGCTTGGTGGGATGGCCATACAGAGATGCCTTTCTCTAAAAGAAGCGAGGATTCTTGTGTCTTGACGCAGCACGTTCGTGGTTGTATTCGTTGAGTGGGCGACGTGACAGCTCGATCCATGGAATAGTGTTTATGAAAGCCCGCGTGCATGTGCTTGAGAGGCACATCATTTTCAATTGCACATTCTGTTGAATGGACAGTCGACCATATATTTACTCGCAGCCCATCACGCCCCTGCACCTTGCACGGGGATTGTTACGCTTCTTGAGCACATCGTTCGAAGAGTTCTTCGCAGAGTCTCCTTTGAATGCATTGTCCAGTTGGTAATTTGCCAGCATTTCAATACTGATTTCCCTCTGAGTTCTAAACGGCTCAAATGTGATAATTTTTATAAATCTATATTATAGAGTTATGGGGTCCTTTGAAACATTTGAACTTTGATTGCCATGTCGGCCTGTGGAAAGATG
>NW_008580178.1:344757-345338 GCF_000520115.1 Aphanomyces invadans | reverse complement strand
CTCTACAAATTTCAGCAAAGGCATGGTCTCTCGTGCAAGACCCAACACGGAGAAGCAGTGTCGGTGAAACCAGAAATTGTGCGTCAAGGCCGCATAGCAATGTTGAACGTCACTGGCCCCTACAACGCAAAAAACGTGTACAACATGGATGAATCCGCGTACTTCTACTGCATGTCGCCGCATCGTTCGATCACCAGAAGCCGCGTTCCGCGGTCGAAGAAGTAAAAAAAGCGGATAACCATCGCCCTTACCACTAATTCCGATGGATCCAACCATATCGACCCACTGTTCATTGGCACGGCAGCTCGCCCGCGTTGTTTTCGTGGCCGTTCAGCTGAAGACCTTGATTTCAACTCTCATGCCAATAAGAAAGGATGGATGCCTGGCACGATATTCAATTCGTACCTGACATCGTTAAACAAACGAATGGTCGAAGAGGACCGCAAGATCCTCTTGCATGTCGACAATGCATCCTCTCATTCGCTCGATGAAGACGACAATGTCAAGATTCAAATTTTGCCGAAGAACACGACCTCGCACCTGCAACCCCAAGACGCCAGTATCATCGCGGCCTTCAAGGC
>NW_008580178.1:306494-341897 GCF_000520115.1 Aphanomyces invadans | reverse complement strand
CGATTTGGTCATGAGAGGACGACAAGAACGATTGTACGAGGTACCTTTGGACGAAGCGATGACCTGGGCAAAGGAGGCTTGGAGATCCGTGGCCCAGCTCACTGTTGTGAACTGCTGGGCTCGCACCGGCATTGTCGATGGCGACCTCTCTGCCTTTGGTGACAGGTGGCTGAACTGCATCTCGCTTAGCTCTTTGGCCACCATCAATAACTGTGATAATTTGTACGTGTGAAAAATAATATTTTGTGTAAATTTATAGTTCTTGCCCGTTTAGAACTCAGAGGGAAATCAGTATTTCATCGAAGTATTAATACTAGTATTTTATTGGAAAAAAGAAACTATCTGCTTTGACTCGAGAATCGTGTGGTTGGTCTGTCGAAAATTCCACTAAAATTGAACACGTTCATTGGGTGCATCGGGGTTGTGTTTGATTTTATTCCAATTTCTACTAAAAAATAATGTTATCAAAACGCTCGTTGTCGCAAGGTCGTGTGAGGTTGCCCGTCGACGTCGTGGTGAGCTTAGGAGGTTGAGTCAGGGCGTCAAGCTGCGGATGCGCGAGTCCAAACCATGCGAGGCATGATGGTCGGGGATATGTGGTGCATTCAACACGTCTCGAGAAGTGACGTCGAGGCCGTGACGATCTGCGTCCATTGTGACCCCTGCCTAACTTGGGGGAATCACTCGATTCTGTGAATGCTCTTCTTGCAAGTCCTCAAGCTCATTCATGGAGTGCGTTGACGATGTCTCACGAAAGGTATCGCGCAATGCTATGTGGCACGGTTCAAGTGCGACGCCAGGGTCAAACGTCGGCCATCTGAAGCTTCCCTTGGCAAGCATCCCGTCGCTGTGTCAGCATCTTCATTACGCGTCATGACTCAGGGACATGCTGCCGACAAGCACCAAGCAGCCATTGTCATCTTCCACGCAGGCCCTCCACCGGTTGTTGTTTGGCAGCAGTGGTGCGAATCATGCTAAGGTATGGCTCGGTGGTCCGTGGTGCTGGAGCGTTCCGTCAACAGTGCGTCCACTGGCATGGTGTGACCTGAATGAGATTTGCGTGCGTCAAAGGAGGGGTTTGCATTGAAATCTTCCAAGTGTGTCGAGTGATATAGCAAATGTGCTCGACATTGGGACTTCCCTGAAAAAGAGTAATGGCGCCGCAACAGCTTTGTCCGCTGGTGCACGAATGCAGCGCAATTCAAAAGCGGCACCCGCGTCATCAAACCGACGGGGCCCCGTGGCGAACCAAATCAATCCATCGAGTTCATCACAGCAGCTGATGAATGTACACGCTGTCGCAGTCGATGCTGTCAAACGTGACAATCTTGAAGGACGGGTTCGCTTCGGCAATTTTGAGGAGCCATTCGTTGCACGCCCCGCACGGTGCGAGAGGGTTCAGGTCCTTCTCCGCCCTACTTGTCGGATGACGGACACGAAGAGATGGAAGTCGTACTTGGCCATCGCAGTCGCGGCATCCACGGCGGTCAGAGCTGCTTGAATCGCCGGGACACTGGCGTCGCATGAAATCGTACGAGGGCGCTTGGGTTTTCGACCCGCCTTTGGCGACCGCTCCACGTTGGATGCTACACCAGCACCACGATCTAGTTCATGGAATCCAACCGACACCGTACGTTGGATGGAGGATGGAACGTTGACGAGAACAGGAGGGGGGGCGTCGATGGGCAGCGCCGTTGAGGAACAAGGTGGTTGCGCGGCGGACGCCATGGCGACTTGTTTCGGGTGGGAGTGCAGAGTGACGCTGAGGACGGCAATCAT
Source organism: Aphanomyces invadans (assembly GCF_000520115.1). NCBI lineage: Eukaryota > Oomycota > Saprolegniomycetes > Saprolegniales > Verrucalvaceae > Aphanomyces > Aphanomyces invadans. The sequence goes on along the minus strand of NW_008580178.1, from coordinate 340,118 downwards.
TTTAAGCGACTGCCGCAACAACGTCGGGTCGTTGGCCAAGGCACTCCCAATGGCGTTTCGCTCGGCGCACAGCGACCCCGTCGGCATCGACACTTCGCAGTTCATCCCACGATGCACCACGATCGTGGGCGTACCGTCCACAAGTTTTTCAATCAACAGGACCGCGAGCACGGGCTTGCGCGACTTGCGGAGCCAAAACTGCCCCACTTCGCCCAAGTGCTCTCCTGTCGTCATTCGCGTCAAGCAGGGTGTGTCCACGACGGTGATGGCGAGTCCCTACCTTGAACGAATTGGTCTCGGAATGATTTGACTTCGTTCACGAGCCGAGTGACGATGGGGTCCGTGAGCTCGGCCACCGCGATCGCAGGGGTTGCTTCGACATTCTCAAACGGGTGAAAATCGACATCGTCCAAGCTGAGCTTTCGCTCGTGCCAGTACGTTTTCAGCTGCCACACGTGAAGATACGAAGGCTGGTACACGCGTAAAGCGGCATTCAGCGCCGACAACCGGGCAGGAGGACCGTCGGCGTATGCGATCGTGAGATGAAAGTGGCTCTTCCATTGGTCCCCAACTTTGGCCACGAGCACGTCGCGATGGGACTCGAGCATCGGTCGAAGCTGCCGCGTCATGAACTGGACGTTGTCGTCGTATCGAAAGATGTTGGAGCCCGAGTGAATTTGAGTCACGTGAATGTTGGGGTAGTACGTCGCGACGAACTTGGACATGAGCTCGGCGGTGTACTCTGTCGAGTTGCCACAGATCGAATGCGACGCGTTGCGAGGAATGCCAGCGCCAGAGATGAGGTACAGGAGCTGCTGCGACTCGTCCGAGTGAACATCGGAGAGAACCTGGTGCCACTTGGGCAGCAAACTGCCAAGGAGGGGGAAGAAGCACGCTGTAATACGAATACGTTTCCACGAGGACTCAACTTCAGCAATCGTTTCGTCGGACGCACGCAATTGAAAGTCCGACAGATCCAACGGGAGGGACTGCACATCGATCGGCTTCACGTCCAGTCTACGTCACGGTGACTCCCTCGCAAACGATTTGCATCCACGCACCTGAATCCCACAGGGTGATACGTGGTTGTACAATGCTCACGCAGCTGGAAGCGAGGACTGTCCATCTGGCGTTCGTATGTGTCGGCTTGCACCGTCGTTGGGGACAAAATCATGTCGAGTTGGCGAACGATGGATTGCGAGACGACATTGAAGAGGCTGAACTTGGGACGAGCAAGGAGCGATGTCGCATTGCGCGATGTTCTGAGCGCCGTGTCGCCCGTGAGCTCCAAGATCAGGTCCGAGTGGCTGATGTTGTGGACGAGGAACTCCATCTTGTCGTCGCGGCGTCGCCACTTCCCATTCACACAGCGGGCAACAAATCCAGCGATGTGATTGGCTGCTCGAACGCCAGATTCAGGATTTCTGAAAATGTGGAAATTGTGTCAATTGTATGTCAAATTTGGATTGTTCGCATGAAAATTTCACGAGATTGTGTCAGTCACATGTGCAAAATTCATCGAATTTTCACCACCGAAATTTCCAAATCGCGAAAAAATACAGGATGGCGTGTTGACTTGACATTTTGGCAAGATATCACCGACGACGACTTCGACGACGAGCATGCGCTTTGTCGACACGGGAGCGAACGCCGATACAGCGGACGAAGGCTCTCCATTGATTCTGCCACGACGCCCTCTGAATTACAACTCGGATTCGGGCGTGCACTACGGTCGACGCGACGGTACCTCGGTCCTTCTAGTTCCGGCCTGTGTCATCGTCACGTTGACTTGAAACAGTGGACGGGTCGTTGTCGCCGTCGACGAGGCGCCACGTGTATTACGGCGCGGGTCACTACAACGCGACGAATAATAGCTCGTCCGAAGAAGAGAACGACGACGCGTTTGCGATTGAGATCGTCGACCAAAAGCGCATGCCGCTTCCACACGCAAAGTCTTCACGCACCGCGCTTCGTGCGTTCTTGAAAAAACCCCCCCAGGCATGTGTTTGTCTTCATTGTCCTGAAGCGTTGACCAAAACCAGGATATGGTCAACGAAAAGGCAAACCGGTACACGCGCCGCACGCGCATGCGCAACATGAAAAAGTTCCGCGTACGTCTCGGTCCCTGTGCTTTTGAATGTCTCATCGAAAAGTGCAATGTCTGTAGCAAGGCATGGGCGTCCCGAAACTACTCCGTGTGTCTGCCTACTGCACGTGCGACTCGATCTCGCTCTTCAAGCTCCTGAAATGGCTCGAGCGCGTGGAAACAGGTCAGTTGCCAGGTGGGGAGCTCAACCCGAACGGTTGGACGCACAAGATGCACATGGGGGCGATCCATTCGTCGTGCATGTCGGAAGAGCGCGAAGAGTACGTACATGCCGAGCCCATCGCACAATCCATGGGCCATCGTAGGGACATCATCACGGATGACATGCTCGCGATTGAGCGGAAAGACGTGTTTTACTTTGCGTACTCTTGTCGACACAAGGCACCGCTCACCCGTCGTGTAGAACGGGGTGCACCGTGTTCTGGGGACTGACTCGGGCCGAGGAGCAGGCGCATATTCAAGCAATTCGTGCGTTCTCAAAGGGCAGCGTCAAGCAAGTCGAGGTCGAAGACATGGACTTTTGCTACGGCGACACGAGCAGGTCCGTGCATGACTCGAGGACGAGTCGTGGTCATCGGGGGATTTTCCATCTAGCGTGATCAACGACTCGATCACGCTCAGCTCGTTCCGGTCGTCCGAGAAGATTGCCATCTCGTTTGCGATGGCGCAGTCGTCCAAGCTCGACGTGTTTGAGCAGCGCGTCGACGAGACGATCCAGGAAACGCGCCACATTCCTCAAACGCTGGCCGAGACGGGCGAGATCAAAAAGTATTCGCAAAAGGACATTTCCCAGCTCATCGGGCGCTTGTTTATCGAGGTATTGCTCGCTGGTCTCGCATTGCGATGACGTTCGTCTAGCGGAGCGATATCAACCTGAATTCCGACATGCTGGACGACCCCGACTTTTTCTGGGACGATGACGAGTACCAACCTCTGTACAAGAAAATGATGAAGTACCTCGACGTGGACAACCGCGTCCATATTCTCAACACGCGGCTCGACATCCTTCGCGAATTGTACGAGTGATCGGACGTTCGTGGTGGGTTTACATCGTGGCTGTAGGTTGGACGTGCTGAGCCAGCAACTGGCGCGGCAGCACGACACCAAGCTCGAATGGATCGTGATTTGGCTCATTGTGGCGGAAGTCGTCGTCGAAGTGTTTTGGAACATCTTGATCAAAGATATCCTTGGTTTCTTTGCGCATAATCGAGAATAAGACAACTCCCTCTTGCTCGCGAAATGTGAGATAGATCGAAGCTGCAGTCGGTCGGCTGAGTCGATTCCGTTGGCCTTTCGCCCAATGTGTTGGAGAGCAGCGACCAAGCGTTGATTATTCGCCAAAGTCGCTCGCCGATGACACATACTGCGAGGTGCAGCAGGGTGGGTTGGCGGAGGCGGGTCAGGCAGGGCGTACCCAGCATCGGGTATGGGGACCTAGCCGTGCGGAATAGCAGTGCTCGTCCAAGTTGGTCATGGGGTTAGCCGTGCGGAGTGCTCGTCCAAGTTGGTCGTGATTACGGGCGGCAATGCCCCCAAGTGAAAAAAATATTCTTTTGAAAATCATCGAAATTGTAGAATATATCTTGCTATTCATTTTGTCAAAGTATACAAAACATCAAGCGCAGTATAATAAATATAATGGATTTCGGATATTCTTGACAAGCGATCGACGCCGTCGCGCCGCCGATTGCCGAACAAGACGATTCGTTCACCCCCGCACGATCCAAAGCGTTGGCAGCATGAGATCTGCATATACCGTGGAAGCGAAAGACGGTTCTGCTGATGAACTGTCGCCGCTGATGTCGTCGCAACGGCAGCCTCTGCAGAGTCCAGCCCACGGCTACAACTCGGATTCGGGAGTGCACTATGGAAAATCCCGACCAGGTAGTCCATCTTTCGTGATGTTAAGTGTTGACCCGGATGCTTCTACCGAAGGCACTTCACTCCACCTTCGCCCACAGCACCACAACTACGGCACCACGACGTCGTCCCATCGACGTCAAGATTCGCTAACAGAGGATGAAGGCGATGTCGATGACGATGACGATTTCGATAGAGCGTCCCAGACGAACAGGTTGATGCCTCCATCCACTGCATCTCGTCACGCGCTACGCGATTTCTTCTATCGACCTCCAACGCAGGTGAATCGCCACGTTATGCCGCTCCCATTCTCATCACGGATTCAGACGGTCGTCAAGGACAAAATCAATCGATACACTCGTCGCACGCGCATGCGGAGTATGAAAAAGTTCCGCGTACGTGTCGTGGCCTTGTTGTCTTTGTCGATGCTGACTCGATGGCGTGCAGCGAAGCACGGACGTGCCGCAACTGCTGCGCGTTGCCGCGTACTGCACGTGCGAGTCGCTCGCGTTATTCAAGCTCCTGCGGTGGCTCAAGCGCATCCAGACGGGGCAGCTTCCCGGCGGCGAGCTCAACCCGAATGGGTGGTCGCACAAGATGTACATGGGCGTCATTCACTCGTCGTGTGTATCGGACGACCGCGACGAGTCCGAGCTCCATCCACGTTCGTCTCTCACGACGCCATATAGGGATGCCATCTCGGACGAGATGCTCGCGATCGAGCGCAAGGACGTGTTTTACTTTGCGTACGATCTCCTTGGCGATGTGTCCGTCTTGATGGAGCGACTAGGACGGGGTGCACGGTGTTTTGGGGCCTCACGCAGGCGGAGGAGGCGGCGCATTGCCAAGCCATCCATGCGTTTTCAAATGGGGCGCTCAAACGCGTCGATGTCGAGGAAATGGAGTTTTGCTACGGCGACAGCAACATGTACCGTTCCCTCGACACGATCTGTGCGCATGACGCTGGGGCATGTAGGGTCGCAAACGACGTGGTCACGCTGACGTCGTTCCGCGCGTCCGAGAAGATTGCCATCTCGTTTGCGATGGCGCAGTCGTGCAAGCTCGATGTGTTTGAGGAGCGCGTCGAGGAAACGATTCAGACAACGCGCCATATTCCGCAGACGCTGGCCGACACGGGCGAGATCAACATGTACTCGCAGACGGACATTTCCAAACTCATCGGGCGGCTCTTCATGGAGGTGTGGGTCGCCGCAGAATCGCACGCGATAACGACCGGGCGTGCTGCGTAGCGGAGCGACATCAACCTGAATTCCGACATGCTGGACGACCCCGACTTTTTCTGGGATGACGACGAGTACCAACCGCTGTACAAGAAAATGATCAAGTACCTCGACGTCGACAAGCGCGTCCACATTCTCAACACGCGGCTCGACGTGCTGCGCGAACTGTACGTGGTTTGACGGTGGTGCTCTCGATCGACCGGCGTGTGTAGATTGGATGTTCTCGGGGAGCAATTGGCCAGGCAGCACGACACCAACCTCGAGTGGATCGTGATTTGGGTGATTGTCGCCGCCGTCTTTGTCAAGATCTTTTGGAACATCCTGGTGAAGGACCTCATGGGGCTCTTTTGTCACTAAATACACACTGCTCGACACCCCTTTCCTTGTCTTGCCTCATCGATCCAAGCCATTCGTCCCACGAGTCGTCCATTCAAACTCAGCCCATAGCACGACGACTTGTAGACAAGGCAACCCTCCACCATCCCTTGAATAGGTTGCTGCTTGGCGTATACCTGGATTTGAAAGATGAGGAAGGCATGACCTTGCATGCCGGGTCCCATCTACCACTCAGCGCACGCACTACAGCACCATGTTGTCTTCATGCTTTGCCCAGCGGCCGCTTCCCCACCGTCTGGCCGTGGCGGCAGAAGCGGCGGGGCTTTGCCAATCTCGCTTCTGATTGGTCCGCGACGTGTTCGGAACGTCGTTTCGGTGGAAGATCGCAATCCAAACACAGTTGCGACCAACATGCGCCCGTTGCCGCGAGTGGCCGCCGCCGTCTTGTGCGACAGAAGCCTCCTCCAGCAGATCGCGGGTTTTCAGGATGGCGTGTTTGGCAATCTTCTCCCTCTCTTTGCCCTCCAACGACACTTGGTGTGCACTCTTGCTGGCAAAAGGAGGAACCACGTGGAAGTGGACGTTGAGGTCGAATTCCGAGGCACGGCGATTCACTTGTCGCTGTCCCCATTCAACTGCGTGTGGCTTGAAAAGGCACTCAAGCACGCTCTCTTGCGAGGGCATGCAGCGTGGGTTCGTCATGTCCTTCGATGCAAACCAAACGTGTCCTTCCCCAATCTGGTCGACATTGCCGCCCAACATGGTATCGTGCTGCAACGTCGCGGTGCTTTGACATGACGACGGTAGGGGATATCGCCATGCTCGAGTTTTTGCACATGCGAAAGGTTCGTGGGTCGACGGAAGCGCTCGACACGGCCAAATCGCTGGAAATCGTCCAGGTACATTGCCATCACGTTCGAGACACACTCCATCTTGGCCTCGTCCACTAGTACCTCCACGCCCGCGACTATTCATGTACAACGGCGGCGATGGATATCGCCGCGTTACGAGGTGCCCTTGACATCGTTCGATTCCTCCATGAGCACCGCCGCGAAGGATGCACGGTGCTTGCGATGGACTTTGCAGCGTCCAATGGACATTTGGACGTGATTCAGTTTCTCCACTCGCATCGGCGGGAAGGATGCACAGCCAAGGCTTTGGAGATGGCGATCAAGCGGGGACACGTCGATGTCGTCAAGTTTCTCCTGTGCCATCGACACGAACATAAATCGAGCAGTGATGTCGTGCGTCGAGCGTCCGAATTGGTGGCCCGCCACGAACCCACCATGGCGACGCTTGTTCCCGCACTTGTCTCGGTGGATGCTGTTGTGTAAACAAGTCAAGTCCCGCATGAATAAGTCGAATCAATCCACCAATTCACGTCAAAACGGCGTCGCACGGCCCCACTCGAGGAACATGCAAATATCGAGGGAGTCCTTCATTGGGCTGCGTCTGCTGGCTAACCTGAGACCTCCAAGCTCTGGCTTGCGTACTCCTTCCAGTCGCCATGAATGATAGTGTGGCTTGTGTGTATTCGCCTTTTGACAGTGGTCGACATCATCGAGGAACCAAATGTTTGATCAAATCATCACAAAATCATCTCAAATTTCGTATGTGGATAGTTTTATCCATTACACACAAGGATCTATCAATAGAATTATCTAAAACCAAGTTGGCTTCGAGATGTACTCGAACAAAGGTAAGAATGATAGTCATTTTCAACTGTGAATCTTTAAGTTCTCCTATAAACAATTTTATTCGGTAACCAAACGATATGAATAGTCGGAGGTTTCACGGAAACCTCCGACGAAAGAAAAACCCTTGACAGTTGATGAAAGGTCATTTTGCTGCCCTGCACAAGCACACGTCCGAATTTGTACAAGACATTGCTATATATTCAGGCCAACATTTAAATCGAGGTAGTTGCAATGGCGTCTCTACAAGACTACTTGGTTGAAATCACACCACCTCAAACTCAGATCTTCAGCTTAGCGACCTTGTGTGGGCGATAGAAAAAGGCGAAATGGGCCGTCAGTACAGTACACCAGCACCACATCCTTCCGGCCAATCGTACTCGGCTCAGATTGCTTTTAAGAATATGTCTAAGTCAGCCATCCGAGGCTGCAAGAACGCGGCTGAAGAATAAGTGCAGCACAAGCATCTCCAGGCCGCTGAAATATGCTGAAACTTGCGACTGACTCGTCAGGCTATGACAGTGAAAGTCCTGCAGAGTTTCAACTACCTTTTTATTTTAATATACTTGGTAATGCATATTCAATTTTGATTCAGGTGATATCAAAAGTGAGAGGACCATATGCTTCTTGGTCTGTTAATTAGGACTCTACTAAGTAATAGGATTATCCGTCGGCTCATCGATCATGTCGACCACTGTGAGTGCATCCATCCTATCCCGATATATCTCAACGGGAGCGTCCTGTCTGCAGTGTTCAGCCATGACGTCGAGCACAAGCACAGGCGTTTGTGGTTGAAAACATACTACCAAAAACCTACGTTGGAGATGCCGATCTACCCATCGATGCAAAGCAGAGCCATCACCTTTGCCAAGGGAGCCATGTTGCAGTGCCCTCTTGGCAATCCTTTAGTACTGCCCCCACAAATAATTTTATATGTTTTAAATGCATGTGTGGAGTAAGAAGTCAAATCTCGTCCGCTATCACAATATCAATCCGAAAAAAAACAGTCCTGTGTACCCTAAAACCTTAGTAGAAAGGCCCTCGGTTGGAGCGGGCATCACCACCAATTGCACCAACCAATACAACTAAGCACAAAACAAAAAATACCGCCGTTGATTCACTCATTACCCTTTTTCAACCCCCGTGCACACACCAACTAGCCGCCATGGAGGTTTCTTACAGCCTCGACGATGTTGAGGAATTCTCCTTCGACGTCGTTATGCGGGCTACTGTCGACGACCTGTTGTGGCTATGGTGGTGCTTGCGGGTGGGCATATTAAAGAGCTCATGCTCTGTCACAAGTGTGCGAAGGCCATGACTTTGCGCGAGAAGTCCCAACGCTGGCACTGCCGTCGCGTATCGTGCGGTTCAGTTGAGCGCAGTGTCAAATCGGGAATTTCTTTTCAAAGTCAAACCTGCCGATTCGAGCCCTCGTACGCATCATGCGACACTGGGCATCGCGACGCCCTGTCTCAGATGTCATCGAAGACCTCAAAGTATCCTCCAGAACTGCCAGTGACTGGTACAGTTTTTGTCGCGACGTGTGCCCGTCCGACATGCTCAAGTGCGAAATGAAGGTACCTTTAAGATTTGATACATTCCTTCACAATCGATAATTATTACTTCGAAGTATGAGATGTTTTAGATTGGTGGAGTGCTCTCCGTTGACGAGATCGACAAAACGTCGCTCAAGAAGAAGTCCAAGTACAATTGCGGAAAGCGGCATCCAGGGTGTTTGCTTTTTGGTGGAGTCGACAGAACGACGAAGAAGCGGTTTGGCGTACTGACTTTTGAAGACCGAATCAAGCGTACGCTGTCTGCTCTCATTCGAAAACGCGTGCGACCCGGTACGTTGATCATGTCGGACTAATTCGGGTCGTACGTGTCTTCGAATGAAGAGCACACGTTAGCCAACAATCCTACCTTGGCAGGGATGGGATACTCCCATCAATAGGTAAATCACTCAGAAAACTTCGTGAAGCCTGCCAACGGAGCCCACACGCAGTCCGTGAAGGATGTTTGGGAAATCCATGTGAAGCAGTATACCAAGTCCCTGCGTGGAGTTCATCGAGACCACCTACCAGGATATTTGGATGAGTTCCTTTGGCGCTCGTGGTATTTTCCAAGAGTCGCTCGAGGTAACGTGTATTTTAAGGGACTTGTTATTGCAATCAATAGATCCTAATAGTTTACGTTGAATTTCAAATATGCAAAAACATTTAAAATTATTTGCGGGGACAATACTACAGGAGTGCCGCCCTCTCACTCCCGTCCATGTCTGGCTGCTTCAGTTGAAACGGAGGGCCGCATCCCCCTTCTTCGCAAACGCCTTGTTGCATGGTCTCGACGCTCTTCGCCGCGATCGTCTATCCGGCACGATGCATGATGTCGACGAGCGATGGTTGTGCCATGTGACGGAGACCGCGTCGAATCAATTAACAGTGGTCGAACGCATCGACGACCTTTTTTCAATTTGCGTGTTTATAGATGGATCTTTTCATTAAAAGATTGTTGTACTGCTCCGTATATTTTTTGGAATACAATGGATTTGATCACATTCCTTCAAACAGAATACTCTTTATGAAATGGTCAATCATTGTCAAGAATGATAGTCAATTTGCATCCTAAATAGTCTTCGACAATTGGTAAAGTTCTCGCAAGAGTATATTCGTTCGTAATGTCATAATAACCTTGACGGAGTTTATTTGTTTGCCATATGATAATTCATGCTTCATTTATTTGGTCAGCTTTAGGATCATGGGGTGTATGGATTGCATGAATATTCACCTTTCATTCTTCAACAAGCGCGCAATGCCTGGACTCGCCACTGAGCTCTACGACGAGATCACAAGCTTCGTCGATAGTGAGCAAACGCGCAGTTTATCGAGAGACGAACGTATTTTGATAAATCGCATGCATGCACACCTACGCCATAGCAATGCTGTACTTCCTCTGTTTCACATTACTGGGGACAATAGAATTTTCACTTTTCCCACATTACCGGGGATATTTCTCATTGCTTGGCTAAGAACAAAATTCATGCATGCTATTGGTTAAAATGATCACTAAACCAAGAGCGACGATGGTCAGGACACGTTTGCCATCAGAGCTGCGCCACGCTGTAAAGCATTCTTTCGCAAGTGTGGCAAGCGAAATATGTTGCCTCCGTTGTTCTCAAGAATAAGGCGCATCACAGCCTGTTGGATAAGAAACACATTAGAAAGCTTCTCAGCATCCACCTCATGAAATTCTGTGAGTGTGGCAGCAATGACGTGGTCCACGGAGCGACAGACCATACTGTATTGTAGCGACTGAATGAACGCAAAGTAGCCGAGGTCAAGAACGTTGAGGTCAGGACTTTTGGGTGGTTGGTTTCGCACAACAAACAGCCAGCCATCGGTAGACACACGAAGGATGCTTTGATTGCGGAAATGATACGATTGATGACATAGTCGCGATACAGCTCTCCGTCGACCGTGGCCTAGGTCGTACAAAGGGTACCAGGGGCAGATTGCGGGAGTTCCGTACAGCCGGCTGGTACTTTACGACTGGCCACATACCAATCTTGCCGTCAAACATACGTCCTCGCTCAGCATCATATCTAGGACGCGCGACGGTAGCAAGAAACTTCACCTTCGGGATGAAACGTTTGCTCTTGCATGTGCGGTGATCCGGCCGCTCGTCCTCTGTGAGGTAAGCATTCCGTACGTCTTTGTCAGAGTTGAACCCCTTTTCATCAAGGTGAACAACGTCGAACATCGCATCGAACTCGATTGGGGGCGGTTCGGGAGACCGGCTTCCAGCGCCGCTTGCGGCGATTCGCGAGCCGTGAGGACCGCTCGGACGAACGTACGAGTGGCAAAAATCAAGGCGTTCGGCGGCATTGGCATCGGTAAGCAATAGCTTGAGCCTTGATGATCGTCTGAGCAAAGGGCGCTTACGAAGGCTGCGATGGATCGTGGTTAGTGGGATCCCGGTGGCCTCGGCAAGATCTCTCATTGTCGTGCGTCGTGACTGAGGTATTTGCGCCACGAGGTTCGTCACTCTCCCAGGCTCGTAGGCATTCTTTCGACCAACATGTCCAAGTTTCCTGATGGCATCATGGCGTCGCGTTGGAATGCTCGCCAAATTTTGGCCACGGTCTTTCTGCTCAAGGAAAATTGAGACCCAACCTTTGCCATGGCCCCATGCGGCAACTTTCCAGTCTCCATGAGGTTATGAAGGCCATGGTGACCTCTATCTTCCTTTGGAAGGACAGCTCACGCCCAGTCGGTGCCATGAGCTTGGATATGCGCAAGGCCAGTATTCCAGAAAGCCAGAAACAATTTTTCTGATTTCGCATTATTTTGTTTGGCCATTCAAACAAAGTCGATTTTGGGCGCCAAAAAGTTGTTTTCACACTCTGCAGTCAATAGACGATCCCTTTTTCTTTTTATTCTCTTTTGAATGTGAAAATTCTTGTGTGAAATGGACGAGAAATAGAATATTGGGGTCGCTTGAAGTGAAATGTCCCCAGTAAAGTGAAACAGATGAAGTAGGTGTTGCAGAGCAGATTGCACAGCTGGCAGGTCGAAACCTTCATGCTGTAAAGGAAGTATGGTCTGAATATCAACACGATAAGACTGTGACTGCTGCCAAAGCTGCTGCGAATAGATCTAGCCGGAATACACGTACAGTCGGCGACGGAATTTAAGGGGCACTTACTACTTCGATTATTCTGAAATACACAGAATGATTGGCTGCTGAGCTTCGAAATTCGTAGGATTTTACGGCCAACCACATTCAAGACTCATTTTTCAGCAGTTTCAAATATCGAGACATATTAAATTGATTGGTACGATGCGCCACTTACAAAGATAAACGTTTGCCGCGATAGCGCAGTGGTAAAACACGTTGTGTGTCTTGAGTGAGCCCAGGCTTCGAGTCCCGGGTGCGTCGAACTTTCTTTTACTGAAAATTACAAAAGGAATACATTTATTGCGGAATTGCCTTTGAGAAGCTCTGTCTAATTTCTTCCGGCGTGATCATCGTCCAAGCCTTAATTTCTCGATGAATCATAACAAGCCGCTTCTCCTGGGCTGGGATACTTATCAAATCTACGTCTTCCTCACTATCACCACCCTCATTAAAGTCTTCCTCCAACCATAAGTTACGCAGGTGCCGCTTGGAAGGTGCTATAATTCCAACGTCCAATGGGTGGACCACATTTGTTGCGTTCGGAAGGATCGGAGCCACGATGCACCCACACTCTTCGCTTGCAATCTTCATGCCTTCGTCGCTGACATGAGAGTCGAAATTGTCGAGAAGTAGTACCGAGGGTTCTTTGAGCCGAGGTCTCAGTAGTGCCGCAAATAAAATGCCCAGATCCTGGCAACCATCCAGGCACATTCTTGAACAGCATAGTAATGGCCGATCAGATACGTGTCGAACTCGCCGGTTTCAATGCGGCCGCCAGGTTCACCTCGCATGATGAAAAGGATGGGAAGCTTGTCACCATTAGCTCGCACAGAGAGGACCGCCGTCATCGGGTAGGAGTGCTTCTCACCTTCATATCTTCGACGAGCCACCACGAACGGACCAAATGGCATGGGGAGGCATGTCGTACGTCATGCCCGTCTCATCGACGTTGATGATGAGACTTGGATCGAAGCCGCTGAACGCAACGTTGAAGTCTTGGGCGAACTTCTGCGAATCTTCTCCAACTGTTCTTGTGTCTGCTTGGACCTCGCTGGCTTCTGGCGTGTGAATCCATGACGAGCACAGAACTGTTGGAGAAGTTTCAGGAGGGACTTGTACCTGCTGCGGTGGTGTGAAAGGTACTGCTCGAGCCACAACTTGTGGTTGCGCTTCAGGTAGTTGACGAGGTGCGTGCATGTCAGGGCAAGCTCAGCATCGCGTCGCTTGTGCATGAAGGTCTCAAGTCCGTCAGCGTTTGGGATCATAACGGGGCGACCGGCACAATGGAGGTGAAAGCGTTTCATTGTGCCCTCAAAGTGGAGAATCTCGTTACTCTGCTTCTTCCATCGAGAAAAGTTGCTCTTTGGGATGCCTGTGTCGGCTGCAATGTCCCGAATGGATGCTGCTTGCATCTTAACGATCATTTCACGTTTCTTGGCGTGACTATATCGCCTTCTTGGCATTTTTGGGGGCTTGATACAGTTTCCATGACACCAAGCACAGCACTGTCATCCCCCGCTTCCCGCCTTAACAAAGTTTCCACCAATGGTGTTGCGATTTTTGTGAATTGAGTTCTCATTGGCGGGATATTTGTGTGTAGTACGAATACTTCGGTGCCCCTTAAATTCCGTCGCCGACTGAACCGCAATACACGTATTCCAGACACAAAAGAGGTCTTATCTATTATTTCATCACTTGTTCGTGAGAGTCGATCAACTCGCACATGAGTGGTTGCAAAAGATGTGATGAGTTTATATGTATGAGCATGGTATTGTGAATTGCTGTGTGATGAGTAATTCCTCTAACAGTCAATAATTTTCAAAATGAATAATCTTCACTGCAAAAGCACCGATGAGGTTTTGAACTCTGGAATTTGATGAATTGTCCGGAAAGTCGGTCGATGCGTTTGGCCAAACGTTGGAAAAATGAAAACTATTCAGAAAAATCAGATGAATTTCGTGGTTATATTTGAAAAATATTGGGGGAAATGATCAAGATTGTAGCACCAATCCTTTGTGTAGATATTCAACAATGCAAATGGCCACTGATGCGGATGCCGCCGCCGCCGTGGTGGCCAAGACGCCGCAGTTCTCCATGTGGGCTGGAAAGACCATCGTTGAAGCCGGAGACCTCGTGATCTTGTTTGAAACGCACAACAGCATCACGTACACCTACGTAAAACCTGACGAAATCTACCAAAACCGCCACGGGGCGTTCCACCACAACGACATCATTGGCAATCGCTACGGCGCCAAGGTGTACTCTCGCATCTCGAAAGGGTATATGTACGTGCTGTCTCCAACGCCCGAACTCTGGAGCAAAGCGCTGCGTCATCGCACGCAGATCGTGTTCACGTTGGATGCGAGTTCGATCATTTTTCAGACGCATTGCGCACCAGGTACGTCCACGATCGATATTCCATGGGTTCTCTTTGCTCGAGTCAGCGACACGTCCAGGCAAGATTGTCATCGAGTCGGGGACCGGCAGTGGTGCCCTCACGACGGCATTCGCCCGAACAGTCGCTCCACATGGTCACGTTTACACGTTCGAGTTCAACGCCACGCGCGCGCAAGTGGCCAAGTACGTCCGTGCGTTGAAACGAGTTTTTCCACATGTGCGACGCAGGGACGAGTTCCACGCGAATGGGTTGGACAGCGTCGTGACCATTGAATGCCGCGACGCATGCGAGCAAGGTACGTGCTTGCTTCTCTTGCCACGTTGATGTCGAGCGCGTCAGGGTTTCCCGATCATTTGGCTGGCAAAGTCGACGTGGTGTTCTTGGACCTCCCGTGCCCGTGGAAAGCAGTACGACGACGGGATGTATTCGACTCGATCTTGAATCGGCATGCCAGGTGGGCCACGCGAAGAAGATGCTCAAGCACAACGGAGCATTTGCATCGTACTCGCCGTGCATGGAGCAAGTCCAGCGAACGTGCGACGCGCTGCGCCTCGACGGATTCGATCGTACGTGAAATATAGCGTCCATTCCATCCGTGTAAAACCACCACCCCCACCGTTGCAGGCATCCGCACGATTGAAACGCGGCTGATGCCGTACTCGGCGCGCACCGTGCATCTCCCTGTGCCATCTTTTGAAGGTAGTACAAACATGCATCTCGGTAGAGTAAACGGCGCGCGTCGGTGGGTAGAGGAGTACCAGCGAGGAAAGCGAAAAGCAGAAGACCAAGCCGACGACTCCAAGCCCAAGCTCACGTTGGCCAAACGCGACGACGAGATGCGCGGCCACACGGCGTTCCTCACGTTTGCTTTTAAATTTTAAACTCGCCAACTTTGGACGTCTTCCAACTCGAATCGGTGGAGGGAATCCGAGGCGCATTTCTTGCTGCATTGATCTGCATCGCGATGGAGGGCAGCGCGACGGGTGGCGCCATCCATGGCTGCGCTTTAGCCACACGACCGACGGGTCGTTTTTCGCTGCTTCGACTGCTGCAAACGACGCCATGGACAACGTCGCGCCGCCTACAGTTGTGTGAGTTCATCCCAGAGATTTGCCACGATGCAGGCCAAGCGCATGCTTGACCAATATCCACGTTAACTTGTTACGGTGACGCTCCAATGAGGACGGCGGAGAGCGTCGCGCAAGCGCAAATCGAGGTCGCGAGGCTCGAGTAAACCTTCAGTTTCGTGCCTTTATGAACGAAGACCCGATGGGCAAAGCACTGCGAATCGCCGCGCTCGTGAAAAGCCGTCATGGCGACGTACGCCCCATTCAGTCGCAGCCATACGCCCAAGCCACCCGACCAGTCGGTGCACTCTGCCGTCATTTGAACATGGTACATCCCAGCTTGCACGAACGTCACTTCGGTCGCATCCGCCGACAAGTCAAACATGCCGTTCCGCGAGTGGACGCATTTTGGCCATGCCATGAATTCCTTTGGGCTCGTGGCGGCGGTGGTTTGAAGCGATAGGTACAGCGCCGCATCCTTCGACGAGATGGAGGTCGTACGCGGCCGACGTAGCACCGTCATGAGTAAACGAGAAATGGGAACGACACTTGCATATGCGAGTCGACCGCCCGTTAGTGTCCCCAGCTGGACATCCCATCGACCCGTTAGCTCCAACGGGCGTTCGGGGTAAGCGCCGCAATAAATTGTCGTGGCAAAGCTCGTACTTCGTGCCCATCCCTTCGCCGAGACGCGCGTTGCCTGAATGAGGGTGATGGGCGCCGACTGTCTCCCAGCCGGCAGCCCACCCCCCACGAACTGGAGAAGCAGTCATGCAGCCACTCCATGTCCTCATAGGCTCGCTACAGCACTGGACGAACCGCATCCATTGCGCCAAGGCATGAGCGTCGTTCGCGTTCGTGTTGCCGAGTACACAATCCTGTGAGGCTGGACGTTGTGCAGGCATCTCTTGAACTATTACAAACCTTTGGTATGTGGCAGCTGAAGGTTGGAGGCGTCGGTGGCGCGCGTTCGTCCATGCAGGTTGTTTATCAAATGGAGCGATGACATGAACACATTCGCCGAACTCGAGTGATGCCACATCATATCTGGACTCCAAATGAAGCAACCGCCAACGACTCTGCTCCATCGTCTGGTTCCAACGAGCCCATCTATTGGAGAATTCCATTCGAGGTAGTGGGCTCATGCAACATCTCATCCCGTGAACCTCAACGGCGACAAGAGTCGCCGTTTCAACACCCCAGCACCAACAGGCTCGTACAACGAGCTGGCCTTGCATGGAGATATCGTAACTCGAGAATAGACAACAGTCTTCACAATAGGGAGCATTGTGTGCGTGATTTGACCTAGTCCGAGCGCTGCATGGGGCCAAATGGCGCGCCACGGACCCTCGACGGCGGCAACGTGTGCATTTTGTGGTTGTGTTGGCAAGTTGTGAATTTAAAACCAGAAAACCAACGACTAACATACAAATATCAAGTCAATTAAAAAATACCAACGACTTCGCAGAGAGACGATCGAAAAAGAACGGTGGGCCAAATCGTATCCGGATGAAACCATTATCCGGAATGTGGGTCGGTCGCTCATACGAGTGGGCGTTTGTATTGGTAATAACACTGAAGACGGGCCAGGCAGGATGGACGAAGAAGGAACAGCTCGACGTGCGCCGCATGCGGCCCACGGCGATGCAATCGATGGCGAACAAGTTACGGCTACTGGGATGTCGACAGGGGAGTTGCGGACCCACCCCGCTGCGCCGCTCCCTCCTAGCGCAACGTCGATCGACGTGGACATGGTCGACGACGAACACGATGTAGGAATCCATGCACCACTCGACTCGGACGCCGCAATGAGCATGCCTGTGAGGAAGAAAATTCGTTTGACGTTCATGCCCGACGAGACGTGGGGAAGCGGCAACAGCACCGATGATGAAAAGGACATGCAGCAACAGTTGCAAGCTCGCCTGTTTGGGCTGTTGCGAACCGGGGACTCGAAGCACTTTGCGTCGGTGTTTACACAGCAACCGCCAAAGATTCAGCAAATGCTCTTGAGTGTAAAGGACGACGTGGGGTTCACCCTCTTGATGAGCGCTGTCAAGTTTGCAAATTTGGACGCTTGTCGTGTGCTGATAGCTCACCATGTGGACGTGAACGAGTTGAACGACAAGAAGTGCTCGGCTCTCTTCCTGTCGGCACAGAAGGGCCTTGTTGCCATCACCGAGTGCCTTCTTGAAGGCGGTGCATCGTCGGAATTCCGCAGCGCGGCGCTCGTTCCGGCCGCTCACTTCGGTCACATCGATGTCGTGAACCTGCTTTTGGCCCATGGTGCTGACGCTAATTACGCCAACCAGAAAGGCACGACTCCCTTGATGCGTGCGGCGCAAGAAGGCCAGGCCGCCGTCGTCAAGGCGTTGCTGAACAAGCACGCCGACGCCAACGCTGCCAACGTAACTCTCATTTCCTCCTCCATTGTGCCTGGGCACCAAACTGACCACGGTGCATCGAACGCCGTAGATGGAAGGCATGACCGCGCTCATGCTAGCGTCCCAAAGAGGTCACGCAGATATCGCTGACATTCTTATCTCGGCTGGTGCCCTAGTCGACAAGCAAACGGTGCGGCCATGCCAGCGGGGCATCCTGTCGTTGACATGTGTACATCGTAGCGCCAAGGCAGCACCGCCCTTCTGTTGGCAGCCAAGCGTGGCCATGCCGGCGCCATCACGACGCTCCTCACGGCAGGGGCCGACATGTTTCTCAAGGACGAGCGGGATAAGACCGCGTTGGACAATGCCGCGCGGCGCGGCAACGACGAGCTCATTCGAATCCTCACGATCGAGGTATCGAGACCTCGTTTTGTTTGTGCATTTTGCCGACTGTGTGGTCGCAGAACCAACAAGCGCTGATGCAAATGCGGCTGCGGAAGCTCCGAAGTTTGATGCTGGTCAAAATGTACACATTGTTTCTCAGCGGCAGGGCGACCGTACGTGACCCCGATCGTTTTGGATGGATCGGACATTGCTGTCGTCTCTAGCTCGCGCCTCGTCCACCCCTTCAACGGATGCACGACCAGTCGGTGGGCCTGATGCCGCCCACCATCCCTTTCCCGGCGCCACTAACGACCAACCAGTCGTACCTCGTCAAAGCATTCGCGCTGCCCAAGTCCCTCTTCCGGGTGATTGTAAACTTTCTCCCGCTGTGCCGCATGTGGAGCACGCAACTGCGCAACTTGACGCACCACTTGCACATGGACCCGAGCCACGTCGTCCACCAGGGCATCCACATCATGGACGAAGTGCTGTGCGACGCCAAGCGCGACCTACCGATCTCGATTGTACGTGTACGTTTCGTGGCGCGTGCTCACGACGTGCTTGTGTGTAGACCGGAGTGGGTCAACTCGTGCTCTTACGAGACTCACCCGCGTACCAGCAAGTGCTGACGACGTGGCTGCATGCGGTGGGTGAAGTGCCGATGCCGTTGGGACTCTTGGAAGACCTCCGCCAGCACGGCGACTTGCAAGGCGTTCTGTTGCGGTACCCCAACGTCGACGCGATTGAGTTCGGCGTGACTGTAGCGTCCAAGGTGCTTGCCACGTTGCAATGGCTGCTCGTGTGGGATGAAGAGCGTCGGCGGCGTAGTTGATCGATATCGACAGACTATTTAACGCTTGTGTTGTTGCTCGTGCCGCTCTGTCGTTGCTCCCGTCGTTGCTCAGCAACGTGACACCCAGTTGAAGTTGTCGACCCGAGATTGAACAACGCCTTTCGACGGCAGTACATTGTCCAATCAAAGTATTTAACGTGGTTTGACCTCGGATTGACGACCTTTCTCACGGTATCCGGATGATATCCTGTCGATGTGCTGGCGGTGGGCGATTGACTTTGGCTTGCGATCACATCGAGCGCCATGGAAACGTCGCAGCTCCTGCAGAAAGAACAGCGCAAGAAGGATCGGTCCGTACCGCTCAAGATCGCGGCGGTCATCGCGTTGGGCCTCGTCGGGTCGTTTGGCCTCTACTCCCTCGCGACGTCCAGCCCCAACCAGCTGACAGCGACAGTGGGAACGTCGACTGCAGCAGTCCAACAGCAACAGGCGGCCAAGCCGAAGAACGTGTGCCTGACATCTCGCTTCCTCACGCTCGATCAACTCAAGACATGCGTGCACTCGATTCCATACAACGCGACGGAGAAGGCGCTGGTCCTCGAGCACATTCGCCGCACGGTACGCCCGACCCTGCACCATCGCACCCCATCGGCTGACCGAGCCCATGACGTGTAGTGGCCCAGCTATGTGTTCACCGAGATTTCGAAGACCCAGCATGCGTTCGGACCGTACTCGTTGGCGGCTGTCGACGTGGCTGGTGCGTTGGCCGCCATCGAAGCGACCGACTATTCCAACGATCTCGAGCTCCAAAATGCTTTGTACAACGTATTCAAGAAGCTCCAGGACGCCCATACGAGCTACCACAAGCCGAGTGTGTACGCGCAGTTCTACGCTCTGCAGCCTGCGTCGCTCATCTCGGTCGTGCGCGATGGCAAACAAGTTGGCCTCGATCGTCGTGGCCTTGGCAACCTAACGTGTTGTGTAGATTATCCAGTTTAGCAAGCCGGACGCGACCGAAGTCAACGTTTACCGCGAATTCTTCCCCACCGACGCCCATGATTTCGACGTTGTCGGGTGGGAAGTCGTCGAGATCGACGGCGAACCTGCGCTGAACGCTCTCCAAGCCTTCGCGGACGACCACGTAGGCATCCTCAAGGATGGCGGGACGCGCTTCAACCTGGCCGTGTCTGGCTTTGGCACGGGTCGTGGACAGTTTGTGTACCGCCCCCTGAGCTCGCTGGACTTGCCGACCAAGTCGTTTGTCGAGTACTCGGTGTACCATGCCGCGACCAACTCGACCAAGACTGTCACGTACAACTGGATTGGGCTCAATGGAGTCGCCAAACCTGGTAGCCAGCTTCATCTTTCCAACGATTCACGTGCCTGCAGGTCGTGCTCCGCCGGCGAGCCACAACGGCAAGCTCGAGCACTACTTTGAACGGCTCGTCCGCCATTTGATCTACCACAGTTTGTTTGAACCGACGCCGGTAGTGTCGTACGATGCGATGGACAACTCGGTCGGGGTGCTCAAGATTGCCGGGTTTTCTGCGATCGGCGGCGACGACAACGGATCGTTCACTCAAGACTTTTCAGCCAACGTGACGGACGCTTTAACTGAGTTCACCCTCACGAACAAGTCGACGTTGATCTTGGATTTGACCGGCAACGGTGGCGGCGATATTTGTTTGGGGTATGCCACGATTCGGTACTTGTTTCCCCAGCTCGACTTGCCCGGGCCGCGGGAAGGCGTTGGGCCCCACACGGAAGCTGTGTACCATGTCCAAGCGAGCCCACTCGTATCGTTGCTGGCGACGCAGGGCGAAGCATTGCTCCGCACGGACCCCGGCAGCTGCTCGAGCGAATTCTGCCCGAACCAGTGGTACAGCACGACCACGAAGCGCCAGTTCTTGGATGCGTCGTGGGCGACGAACGGGGTGCGTTTCAGCGTTGGGGTTGTGGAGTTCACGTTTGGATGCAGGTGGCCAACACTGTCCTGGGCGACGTGACCCAGGGCTTGTACTACGGGTGCAGCTCCTACAACGACTTCTTTCCGCCCCCAGGCGCCAATTTCAAGGGCCTGTCGCCGGAATATGTGATCCTTGTGTCGCACGGGTACTGCGGCAGCACGTGCTCTGTCTTCTCGAGCTTTATTCAGGAGCACAACCTGGCCAAGACAGTCGCGTTTGGCGGGTACAAGGACGCGCCCCAGCAGTTCTTTTCGTTTCCGGGCGGCCAAGTGTATAACACGGTACGATTGCTCGACGATGATGGGATGGAAGGTCATGACTGGTGGTAGGGTGCTCTCTATGACGATGCCGTGGCGCTGGGCGTCGAGATGAACCCGCTTGTACCTCAACCGTTGGCCAACATCTCCGACTTGTACGCGGACGCGACATTCAACTTTGCCTTGGTCGCCATCTCGCCGTGGAAGACCGTGTGGAACGAGACCCTGCTTCCCCTCGAGTACACCTTTGTGCCTGCCACGTACAGCCCCGCCTTCCCCGGCAACCCTCTCAACACGACGTCCCTCTACCGCACGGCCGTCGACCTCGTGCGCGCGTCGGCCTAGCCTAGGTTTTCGAAAAAACTGTCGAGTGTGGAAAAATCATTGCATGACCCTCAATTATAGCCAATCCATATAATGGATGTGGATATAGACAGACTTCATTGGCTGAAAAGAAATGCATTTCAACCAATCCTTTTCATTGTCACGACACGTGCGGCTGCATAACGCCGGCATGAACATATCATCGCTTGGGCAAAAACATGAAATTATTTTTGACCTATCAAAGGGCTGGATTCGGGATTTCTGAGATATGATTGGTGGAGTTTTCGCGCTCTCCCAACGACAGTCCATCCGACCGCAGTTGACATCCCATCTCCAAGTGTCCACGACCGCCGCCACCGCCGCTCTGCTTTCCGCCCGCATGAACACAACCCTCTGCGATGAGTCCGAGCTCTTGACCATTGCATGTGACCCTGAAGGCTTCCTTGTATGTCTACTATCTGTCATCGGGCTCATCGCCGTTGCCGGTATGATGGCCGGGCTCACCATGGGCCTTCTCAGCTTGGATCAACTCAACCTGCAAATCCTGCAAACGTCCGGCACCGACGACGAGAAAGATCAAGCTGAGAAGCTCTTGCCCATCGTGAAGCAGCACCATCTCCTCCTCGTGACGCTTCTTCTTTTCAACGCCGCGGCAAACGAAGCGCTTCCAGTGTTTCTGTCGCGCATTGTGACCGAGGCGCAGGCCGTCCTGATCTCCGTCACGTGTGTGCTCCTGTTTGGAGAAATTATTCCGTCCGCCATCTTCACTGGCAAACAGCAGCTCGTCATCGCTGCCGCGCTTGTTCCATTTGTCCGCCTCCTCATGTTCGTGGCGTTTCCGCTCGCATGTCCCATTGCCAAACTCCTCGATCGATGGCTCGGAGAAGACCACGACTTTTCCCGGTGAGTCAAAAGTCTCCATGTTGCTGTCATTTTGGACAGAACTTGTCCATTTGAAGGGACCCAAAGACATTGCTGTCAACTCACAAGGTTCCGATAGGTACAAGCGCAAAGAGCTGAAGGCCTTGGTCGCGTTACATCATAAACAGAGCCAAAAATGGCTTCGAAAGACAACTCGCGACCTCACCATCGCCACGTCGTCGCTGACGCCGATGATCGAAGAATCGAATGGGAAGCACAAAGCATTGTATGGCTCGCTGCACGTGACGGCCCCTCCGCTGCTGTCGACGACGCGCGGGTTTTCGTCGTCGGGGGATCAAGAAGAAGACGATGCGCTGCCTGTAGACTCGGACGCGACCAACGAATCGACGTTGACTGCGCCACCGTCAGTGCCCATGTACTCCCCTCCTCCTCACGAGTTTGGCACCGCGACTCCGTTGTACTCCATGACAGGTGCAATCGACTCTGCACGTTACGATGCAGCGCTCGCGCTGGTCGTCACCGTCGCTCTGTCGCCACAATGCGATCGTCTCACCGAGCCACGCATGCGTAGGCAACTACCTCCATAACGACGAGGTCGCCATCATCCACGGCGCGATGGACATGAGCACGAAAACCGTCCAGATGATCATGACGCCTTACGACAAAGTGTTTATGCTGGACGTCGAAGAACGGCTCAACGATGCCGTGATGGTGCGTATCCTAGCGAGCGGGTACTCTCGCATCCCCGTGTACAAGGGCCACCGGAATAACGTGGTACGTTGCCGTCGTTGGCGCTCGCACACCGATTCATGGGTCGTCCTGATGTAGGTTGGTCTGTTGCTGGTGAAGCGGCTGATCGTACTCAACCCGGCCGAGGAAAAGCCATTGAAAGACTTGATTCTGCGCCGCCCCATCGTTATTTCGCCCGACCATTCGTGTTACTCGATTCTAAATCTGTTCCAAGAGGGCCGCAGTCACTTTGCGTTGGTGACGCCGCAGAAAGACCTTGTCACGGCGTGCTGGAAGGGCAATGCCGACATCGACCCGGCCGTCGTGGATATGCTCGGCATCGTGACGATTGAAGATGTGCTGGAGGAACTCATTATGGAAGAGATCGTGGATGAAAGCGACTCGCCCCATTCCGCGGACACGTATATGGACCACGTGCGCCAGCGGGGGCTCCAACGCGCCACGATCAAGTTCAAAACTATGCTCGCTCGTGTGCGAAGCCGCCACAATGAGCATGTCGAGATCTCGATTGGCGAGTCGTCGGAAGGAAGCGCCGTGTAAATGGAGGACGACTGTTTGTGTATCGACGAACGCCAGTCTACAGCACCGCCCCAAGTGCCATGGCGTTCTCTAAGCGTAATTTCAAGTGATAAACCAAGCAGAAATGTCTTGTTCGCGCCACGTCCTCCTGCAAAGACGCGCGTCGGTCTACTCGGCCGAGCACAATGGTCGAAAGAGCTATCGTCGCCTGTACTACGTTCATGAGCCGCGCTGACCGAGTGCCAC
Organism: Aphanomyces invadans; assembly: GCF_000520115.1. Taxonomy (NCBI): domain Eukaryota; phylum Oomycota; class Saprolegniomycetes; order Saprolegniales; family Verrucalvaceae; genus Aphanomyces; species Aphanomyces invadans. The sequence goes on along the minus strand of NW_008580178.1, from coordinate 316,235 downwards.
GAACAGCGTCAAGCTAGACAAACCTCCCCCGCACATCGTGGTGGAAACCGACCCCCCCCCGCCGCCGTGGGGAAAAGGAGTGCATCCAAGCTCGTGGCGGAGACGATGCCGAGGGCCGCTCGGAGACGCCACAAGAGTGTGGTTGGTAGCCACCCCTTTGTTGAAACGGTTGTTCGGCAATTGCACGAAAGGTTGCGACTGTGTAGCTGTCGTGCGACTGGATATCGACATGAACTCGACTGCGCTGGTGCACCGAGGCACCGTGGGCGAGACGTGTGACCCGACCGCGCTCTTGACGGTGGCGTGCGACCCCCACGGGTTTTACTTTGCCCTGTTCGTGTCGGTGGGGCTGGTCGTGATGGCAGGGACGATAGCAGGACTGACCATGGGCCTGCTCAGCCTCGACCAACTCAACTTGCAAATCCTGGAAACGACAGGGTCCGATGACGAGAAAACGTACGCGACGCGGCTCCTGCCCGTCGTCAAGCAGCACCACCGCGTCCTCGTCTCGCTGCTTTTGTTCAACGCGATCGCCAACGAAGCCCTCCCTGTCTTTCTCGCGCGCATCGTTCCCGACACGTACGCAGTCGTGATCTCGGTGTCGTGTGTCCTCTTCTTTGGGGAAATCCTCCCGTCCGCCATCTTCACCGGCAAGGCGCAGCTCACGATTGCGGCGACCCTGGTGCCCATCGTTCGATTACTCATGTGGATGGCATTGCCGGTTGCGTGGCCGATCGCGAAAGCCCTCGACTGTGTTCTCGGTGACGACCACCACGTATCCAGGTAAGTACCCCACGTTGAAGGCAGCACTCGTTTGATGAATGACTTGCTCTGTCAGGTACAAGCGCAAGGAGCTCAAGGCGCTCGTCGCTCTGCACCATCGAAAAAGCCTCAAACAGCTCGAAAACGACACAACCAAGCCACAGCATGGCGCTGCTGCGAAAGCGCAGTCGTTGCCGTTGTTGGGCAAGATGCTATACGATGCCACGACCCCGCTCCTCGTCGATCACGAACCTACCTTGCCAGCCACCGCCCCGCCGCTCCCGACAGATGACGGCCAGACGGTCATGACGCAGCGGCCTTCCATGACGAGTGAGTTGGCAGTGCTTTGGCCCAAACAGGTCGATGTTAACGTTGCCAAATCTCCCAGGCACGACCCTTCTCAACGACGAAGTCGCCATTATCCATGGCGCGATGGACATGAGCACGAAAACTGTGCAAATGATCATGACGCCGTTTGACAACGTTTTCATGCTGGACGTTGAAGAAAAACTCAACGACGCCGTGATGGTGCGCATCCTGGCGAGCGGGTACTCTCGCATCCCCGTGTACAAGGGCCATCGAACAAACGTGGTACTGTGCCCCCGGCTATGCGTGCTGTGTGCACCACACAATCCCTTGGAAGCGCTTGGATGGCTGACATCACATGCAGGTCGGCCTGTTGCTCGTGAAGCGGCTGATAGTCCTCAACCCCGCCGAGGAAAAACCACTCAAACATTTGATGCTCCGCCGTCCCATCGTCATTGCCCCCGACCATTCGTGCTATTCAATTTTGAATGTGTTTCAGGAAGGCAGGAGTCACATGGCCCTCGTTACGGCGCAAACGGTGCGGCGGTCATTTGTGTCGCGGGGGTAAACTCATGACAGGATTCCATTAGGACGTTGTGTCGGCATGCTGGCAGTCAAACTCTGACATCGATCCGTCGGCCGTGGAAATTCTCGGAGTCGTCACGATCGAAGACGTCCTGGAAGAAATCATCATGGAGGAAATCATAGACGAAAGCGATGCGCCAGGGCGCCCTCCCACCAAAACCGTCCTCGCGCGTGAGCGAGGGGTGCAGCGGGCAGTGGACAAGTTTAAGGGCTATCTGGCAAATACCAGACAAGGCAAAGGCTCGAATGAAGCGACTCGAGGAGCCATCGAGACGTCGCCAGTGCACGTTGTGATAGACGACTAACTTGGCCGAATCCACCAACTTCAACATCGTACATTAACGATGCGTACGTTCCTTCAACCGAATATTCCATTCTTTTTTCAATCGAATAGTACATTGTACAAAGTCCCTGGTTCGTACTGGTCGTACACTCCAATACAAACGGCCATTTTAGGCAATCTGAAACCGTCGCAACGGTTCGGCCTTGGCGGGACCATTTAGTCGGCGGTCTCTACTGTCAGGAACACCGAGCAAGAATGAAGGAGCTCCCTGCTGCAGGTACCGACAGCCCTCTCTCTCACTCCACCGTCCCTTCTGCTGTGTTCGCCTCACGCTCATGTACACGACGTGTATGTAGACCATGACGACGCTTCGTTCCGACTCCAGTCGCTTCCACACGTCCACCTCGTCAAAGTCGAGTGGCTCAAGCCTCATGAAGCGATTGTATCTATCGACCACGTGGAAGCACTGTTGGCTGCGACGCTGGCATGGGGCGCATACGTTCGACCCCTCCTGGTCGACATCAAGACAGGCGCGATCCTGGACGGCCATCATCGCCACCGCGTCGCTCAGCTGCTCCAACTCCATCAGTTACCATGCGTCCTTGTCGACTATCTCTCGGACACTTCCATCATGGTCGAACACTGGCAAGGCGGAGTCGTAGACAAACAGCAAGTGATTGACATGGCGCTGTCAGCTCACGTTTTTCCGCCAAAGACGAGTCGCCACTCCATGACGGTCGACTCACTTGGTCGCATCGCTGTCCCGCTGTCCCTATTGAGGCAACCTGCTCCTTTCACAGGGGTGTACTCGAACCATCCTCTCAAACGGCCCAATGCCGACAACCCACAGCTCACGTCAGGAACGAGTCAAGTGTGGGCTTGCTAACTCGGCGCGTCGCGAAGAAACACAACGATCGATGGAACGACCTGTGTCGACGTGCACGCAGTTGTGTATATAGATATGGTTTTGCAATTCAACTGGGCTCGAATGGATGACGCAGATAAGCCCCATGCCAATGGTGGTGCGCCATGGCACCGCATCACAAGCAGTATTTGCATGCGAACATATCCATGAGCTCGTTGAAGGTTGGAGCACGTGGCCCCTCGGTAATGGAGGGTTTCGAGGGCTCCGATGCTTGGGACCGGCGTCCCAGCGTGAGTGCCATGGTGTGAACTGCAGGCGTCGTTCGCCGCCATTACCGCGTACACTCTCGCGCTGTTCATGTCATGTGAGAATCCTTGTCGCGAAACGTTACTAGAGTACACTACTTGGGCGGCTTCCTGGACAAGAGCGGGGATGCCTCGGTTGGGATCGTGATTGCCCACGTGGGGCTTGGTACACTCACACTGTGGACTTCGCCGCCGGCAACGACGTGGTCGACGGAATGCCGCTTGAGCATGGGGACGCGGGGTGTGATGGACATGCGCTTGACACTTTTGGCGCGACGTAACTGCACGCGTCGTCGGGCGCGCGATGCCCATGCGCTGAGTCTGGTCGCGCACTTGCGGAGTCCTCGAGTCTGGGCCGCGAACCGCCGGGCATTGGCATCGACTCGGTATCGGTCCGTTTCATCTTGGATTTCCTCCTGAATGAGCTCTTCAACCACGTCTTCGATCGTGACGATGCCGACAAAGTCGACGTCCGACCCGTCGAGCTGCACGCCGGTAACCCAGCAGTGCTGCACGTACCCCACTTGGGGCGTGATCAGCGCCATGTGACTCCGTCCCTTTTGAAACTCGTTCAGGACAGCGTAGCAGCTAAAGTCCGGTGACACAACGATCGGCTTCTTCAGCATGAGCTCTCGAATGGGTCGCGCATCGGACGGATCGAGTACAATCAATCGCTTCACCAACAGCAGTCCTACGATTGCATCAGGTTTCTGCATGCTTGCCGGTCCAGAATTATTCGCACAAACGCACGATCGAGTCGAAGCATGCACAAATCTGGTCGTCCTGCCTTGACAGCGTGCCACGTATGACGTACCGACGACATTGACGCGATGGTGCCTGTACACTGGAATGCGTGAATGGCCGGAGGAGAGAATGTGCGCCAAGCAGTCCTTGGTCAGTCGGCAGTCTTCGTCCAGCATAAACACTTCGGACCACGGCACCATCACGTCGCGCACGGTTTTGGCCGTAAGGTCCAACGCGCCGTGGATGATTGTGACTTCGTCCGTGTGTAAGTGGGTGGCGTGAGGTTGGTGCCCTTCGTCGGGGTCGCTGTCGTGGTTCATGCCTGGGTCGGCGACGGCGCTGTAGATTGCTGCCGACCGCCGCGCCTTCATTGCGTTTTTGGACGGGGAGAATGACAGCATCGAGCCACGCGATGGCAACGGACGTGCTTCCTTCTGCAGCGCAACTAGTGCTTTGAGTTCCTTACGCTTGTACCGAGTCACGTCGTGGTCCTCGCCGACACACCAGTCGAGCATCTTGGAGATGGGGTACGCGAGGGGGAACGCGAGCGCCATCAGGAGCTCGACAAACGGAACAAATCCCGCTGCAATCGCGAGTTGGCTCTTTCCTGTGAACACGGCCGACGGAAGGATTTCTCCAAACAACAGGACCGACGTGACAGAAATTACAATGGCTTGGGTCTCGGGGACGAGGCGGGCAAGAAAGACTGGCAATGCCTCGTTTGCGGCCGCGTTGAAGAGAAGCAACGTCACGAGTAGTCGATGATGCCGCTGAATGAGCGGCAGCACGCGACTCGCACGTTCTTTCTCAACGTCAGATCCTTCAAGCTGCAAGATCTGGAGGTTGAGTTTGTCAAGACTGAGCAGGCCCATCGTAAGACCGGCCATCATCCCCGCGATGCATATCGTCCCGACGACTACACTCAGTGCCATGTAGAACTCATACGGGTCGCAGAACGGGGTGAGCAGCTCGCCGTCGCATTCCTCCGTGTGGCTCAAGCGGAGGAACTCGAGCACTTCCTGCAGCATGGCAAATGACATGGACATTTGGAAAGATCGTCCGGATAAAGATCCGGATTTTATTGTAACCTCTATAAATGCATACGTCGAAGCAATTCCTGTACAAGTTGATGGCGTATTCCCTCGTTGAGTGGGGTGTCGCGGACAAGCCGAGCGGCAAGCGAATGCATGCAGCGGTCGCCAAGTGGCGCCTAGGTGGTGCTGTACTCGACGAATGGTGTACGGTGGTGTGTATGATGTGCTGGGCCGCCCCATAGAGCCGAAATCGAAGGATTGCGAGAATGGGCTGAAACCCCGTCGATACCTGGGCGTTTGCAATTCGCAAGCGATTCGTTGTCTGCGTTCGTTTATTCGTGCAGTCGCTCTTACCACGAGCGTACGTTTGAAAGGTATTCACAGTTGTTGCACGCTGGAGATCGCCAAAGCAAAGCGATAGCCACGACGTGAAATGCAACATTCTCATGGGTTGCTACAAGGAGATCGTCCAAGAATGTGGCCAAAGAGGCGAGAAATACACTGAGCTCAGCATCAAACCACGACCGCGTCGATGGAGGGGGCGTTGTGCACGACTTTGCTACAAAAGTAGTCGGGTTTCAGCCACACGGGACGTGGGGCACATGCCTTGGGGGGATGGGGGACGTCAGGAACAGCATCCAGTTGTCGGCCCAAGACGATTGCGTCGTGGGTTCGGAGAGGGAAGGCGGCGCATGGCGAAGATATTCGTTCGTGGTCAGGTGCATCGAAATGAGACGGCAGTGGTAGACAGCAAACCCGATCAAGAACGCCGACACGGCGGCAGTGACGTAGAGCAAGGGCGGGACAAGGACGAATTGCTGGAAAACTAGTCGAGTTGCTCTTAGCAACGCACCAACAAAACGAACGTACACGAGTGAAAGGGCACGTGATGCACAACACACTGATCGATTGTAAACCACGCGAGTGTCCCACACGCAAACCCGGACGCGGCGATGCATGCGAGCAAAAACGCCATGAATGACCGGTAGTTGCGCCGGCCGACGCAGTTGCCAGTCCTGATGTGTCGGGGGCGTCAGAGGGGCGATGGACTGGTGTGCCGTACCAGGGGCAGCTGGAGACGAGTTAGATGGAGAGTATCGCGCGGTAACGTACTGGTGATCGAACCCATCCACGCAGCAATTGCAAGTGCTACAATGGCTTCTTCGCGGGGGCTTGTTTACCTGACATAGGAATTGAGGGCATGCGACCAAAGAGAGCTGCACAAACGAGGCATATCGTGCAGAAGCGGTCGGGGGCGATTTCAGTTTGAATGAGTTGGTCGTATCGTTGGGGTACAAGTCCTGTCGTAGGCTGAAAAGCGCGCGTGTGCGTGGCCGTGGTCTTACCCGGGTCGCGGAATGCTGTGAAGCCGAACCAAACCAGGACGTTCAAGTAGAGTACGATCATGGTTGTGCTCAACGATGGAGAGAGGGCAGAGATGGACCTAAGACGGTGAGACTGAGCCAGACACAACGTGTACGCCGACATCGAGAGTACACAAAATGGACAAAGCCGGCAACGATTCCCGTGATGAAGGCCCACGTTGCCAACGAGCACTTCCACTGCCGTTGATGCACGACAATGCGGCCGCTGAAGAAGAACCAATGGCTACCATGCCACGACCTGTAGTACGGTGTGCCGTTTTCGTCCGCATTCTGCAGAGACAGAAGCGACTTGCCGTCGTCGACGCCACCGTCGGCGTCGTCGGTGGCATGCATCCGTGTGTTCATCGATCAAAATATGCCATCCATATGACTGTTTTGACGGATATCGAACACTGCGAATTTTCGGACAAAACCCAATAAATTCAACACGGCACTCAAATGAACTACTCTCAGACGCAAAAATATATTAAATGTAACAGGCTATTCTGGATTTAAGCTGTCTGATTGGTGGAAGTTTCGTATCGCATGATCGACTTGGATATTTGGTCAAAATATTGAGGTCGGAACTCGACAAGAATAGTTACACTTGCCATGGGCAACTTGTTTGGGAAGAAGGCGAACGCGCCGCCGCCGATCTCGTCGTCGTCGGGTCCGACGGCGAGGCAGACAGCTAATCGCCAGCGTGCACAGAACCAAGTGTCTTCCAAGGACAAAGCTGTGCTAGAACTGAAGGCGTCGCGAGATCGCCTCAAGAAGTACCAAGCGCTTCTCGAGCAAGAGGCCGCTCAGTTGACGGAGAAAGCCAAGCAGTTGCTGGAGAAGAAGCTGCGCGACCGGGCGAAGCTGTGTCTCCAACTTCGAAAGTTCAAGCAGCAGCAGATCGAACAGGCCGACACGCACCTCATGAATGTCCTCCACATGGTCGACAGCGTCGAGTGGGAGTCGCAGCAGCTCCAGGTACCACTCGCGCGGCATGATCGCATGTGTGTGAGCTCGTCCTGGTAGATTTTCGAAGGCCTCAAAGCTGGGAACTCGGTCTTGGACGCAGTCCACAAGGAGATGACGGTCGAGGCCGTGGAAGAGCTCATGCTCGATACCCACGAAGCGCAGGCGAGAGCCGATGTACACCATGGCATGTCGTTGGCATGGATTGACTTGTCGCGAGTAGGAAATCGGGCGCTTGATCGGTGGATCGCTATCTGTGGATGACGACGAATCCATCTTGGACGAACTGGCGGCCATCGAAGCGTTGGAAGCGGAAGCCCTCGACGCGCAATTCCCTGTCGTGCCAGGTACACTGGTCCGTCCGACGCCCAATCATTTGTTGTGTCGTTGTAGTTGACAACGTGGTGGTCGAGTCCGTCGTGGGTGCACGTACTGCGCTCCTTCCCATGACGGTCGATGGCAGCCACGTCGACCAAAGTGACGTCGCGATCTCGTCCGCCCAACCTGCTAAAAAGCAAACGCCAGTGTTGGCCTAAGTCGGACAAACTCCATGCCGTTTTGTTCGGTCGAGTCGTGCTAGCGCATCGACGTCGTGTGGTGGGGTACATGTCGATCGTACCGATGCTCGTTTGCCCGTCGCCGTCAAAGTACTGTGATTTGCACGGTCGCATCCTTGTATCTAGTTGATCTGTGGCAATGGTGTGGCAGGAAGCACCACCACCACATTATGTGGGCGGCGCAGACTCCATGTCGACGGATGGCATCGTTTGTGTATTTGTCTCGTTTTTCAGCAGCACTCTCCATCATGTCCTGCCTTCGACGCCTGCGCGCCACATCCTCTCGCATGGCACACCGCCATCGCCACCCACCCGATGCGCATGCCGCTGTCGGCCGAATAGACTGGAAATAGACCAATGAAAAATATATATAATTGATGTCAAACTGGCAATTTGGAATTTATTGGCGGCGGGGGGCACGGGTCGAGTACCCAGGAGTTTCTGTCGTCGTGGCGCCGGGGGTTTCCGATGGCTTGTGAGTAGGACGGAGAGTCGTGGGGCGCGGCGTCGTCGTGGTAGCGTACGGAGTTTCCGTTGGCTTGTGAGTAGGACGGAGAGTCGTGGGGTGATGGGTGGTCGAGGGCATCTTCGTGGGGTACGAAGGCGTTGTGGTGTCTGGGGCGGCAGTGGTGGTGTCTGGCGCGGCGGTGGTCGTGCCAGGGGCGGCAGTAGTGGTGCTAGGGGCGGCAGTGGTCGTGCTAGGGGCGGCAGTGGTCGTGCCAGGGGCGGCGGTGGTTGTGCCAGGGGCGGCGGTGGTCGTGCCAGGGGCGGCAGTCGACGATACGACAGGGGACTTGGTTGTGTAGACTGGGGTTGGGGTGGTGGTTGCCCCAGGGACAGTTCTCGCGGGGGTGGGAGCCGGGGTCTTCGAGCAGTCGGCCGTGCTCCACGTGCAGCCCCAAGCACCGGAGGGAATTTTGACGCAGACGGCATCCACAGGGGCAACGCACATCTTGTAGTAGTCGGCGTACGACTTTAAGTGCTTGTGGCAATCCTTGACGGCAACGTCGCCCTTCTTGGGGCATCCAACACCGGCGGGCAGGGAACCCGAGCCACTGCAAACGGCGCCAGCCAAGCAGTAAGTAGCGTCACCAACGACAGAGACTTCGGTGCACTTGGCAGCAGGAGGGTTGGTCGGCACTGGCCCTTCGTTCTTGGGGATGTCGCAAATGGGCGAAAAGGTACTAGGGGCTTTGGTGGGGTAGGTAGGAGTCGCCGAGGTTGGGACAGGGATCGATGTAGGCGAAGGAGCCTTGGTCGTGTAGACAGGGGAAGATGTAGTAGTGCCAGGACCAGCGGTGGTGGTGCCAGGAGCAGCGGTGGTGGTGCCAGGAGCAGCAGTGGTTGTTTCAGGGGCAGCAGTGGTGGTGCATGGAGCAGCGGTGGTGGTGCCAGGAGCAGCCGTCGTGGTGCCAGGAGCAGCCGTAGTGGTGCCAGGAGCAGCCGTAGTGGTGCCAGGAGCAGCGGTGGTGGTGCCAGGAGCAGCGGTGGTGGTGCCAGGAGCAGCGGTGGTGGTGCCAGGAGCAGCGGTGGTGGTGCCAGGAGCAGCCGTCGTGGTGCATGGAGCAGCGGTGGTCGTTTCAGGGGCAGCGGTGGTGGTGCCAGGAGCAGCGGTAGTGGTGCATGGAGCAGCCGTGGTGGTTTCAGGGGCAGCCGTCGTGGTGCCAGGAGCAGCCGTCGTGGTTTCAGGGGCAGCGGTGGTGGTGCAAGGAGCAGCGGTGGTGGTGCCAGGAGCAGCGGTAGTGGTGCATGGGGCAGCGGTAGTGGTGCATGGAGCAGCCGTCGTGGTTTCAGGTGCAGCCGTCGTGGTGCAAGGAGCAGCAGTGGTTGTTTCAGGGGCAGCCGTCGTAGTGCATGGAGCAGCAGTGGTTGTTTCAGGAGCAGCCGTCGTGGTGCATGGAGCAGCCGTCGTGGTGCAAGGAGCAGCAGTGGTTGTTTCAGGGGCAGCCGTCGTGGTGCATGGAGCAGCC
>NW_008580178.1:299507-305240 GCF_000520115.1 Aphanomyces invadans | reverse complement strand
GTGGTGCACGGAGCAGCCGTCGTGGTGCAAGGAGCCTTGGTCGTGGTGCATGGAGCAGCCGTCGTGGTGCAAGGCGCCTTGGTAGTGGTGCACGGAGCAGCCGTCGTGGTGCAAGGCGCCTTGGTCGTGGTGCACGGAGCAGCCGTCGTGGTGCATGGAGCCTTGGTCGTGGTGCACGGAGCAGCCGTCGTGGTGCAAGGGGGGGGCGTTGTTGTGCAGGGCGGCACCTGTTCAATGGCGCTGGCTTCATGAGCGGCCACAGCGGAAGCAATCAAAGCGATGACGGCGGCAAGCTTCATGGTTGGTATCTAAACAGATAGGGACTTTCGGAGTCGAGGAAAGTTGGAGAATGGCCAGACAGGCACCACGAGAGACATCCAGCGCTTTTCGGTTGCATCGCGCGCGGTCCATACAAATCGCAAGACGTTGGCAACTGTTTGTACCATCACGTGAGAGGGTCGACGCCTTTCCATCTGCTACGTTAAATAGGTTTAACCACCCCACCCACCATTGTCCTGACGTCGCTACGGTGAAAGTCGCACGCTTCCATTCGAGAGAGTCCCATGCGTCATAACGAGTGCGCACCGCGTCAACGTGCATTGCACTGGAGAAGTGGCAAGACCGCGATCCCCGTGATGGACAACGTGGACAGAAGTTGCCGGTCCTACAAGTGCAATTTCGAAAAACGCAACGGCAACTGTGCCGACCATGGATTGTTAAACAAAAAACGTGTTACACCCGGATCGTTTTTACGCCGTGCCTGCCTCCATCCGTCGCTCGCTCGGCGCGCAGCGGCCGGATCGATGGGCTCGTACTCTGCTTGTATACGTGTTCGACAAGGTCGACGGACGGCTTTGCCGTCGGCAACAGGCGGAAGAGACAGCAGGCCACGGCGGAAAAACCGTGCATCCAGGGCGATCGATACAGGTTGCGGTAGGAATCGCACGGCGGCGGCCTTAGGTGCACGCCACCACAACAACAGGAGCGTCACTGATGGATGTATAGGACGCTCCGTTCCGCAGTCGCCTTTTATGCCCAATTGAACCGACGCAAGCGTCATCCCACTCTGAGCAAAAAATGAATGCAACACCCAATTCGGTGGTGGCGTGCACGGCCGCGTTGGACGGGAATCACGGGGGCACGACGTTCGGTGGTACCACGGCACGCAGGCCCCCCTCCTTCACAGAACAAACGAGGTCAACGACATGCTCCGAGAGATGCAAGTGGCCATGCAATGAATCGCCGTCAGGTGCTCCGTGCCGCATGGTCGAGACTCGCTTGAGCTGACCACATTCATGTGGTGGGCTGCACCCCACCAGAAAACGGCACCCGCCATTATTCCGCAAAAATTCTGATTGGCTGAAACATATGCCATGAATTAATTGCTACGTCAACACGACAACCTGGTGGCGGCTGTGCCGCGGTTGGTAATGGTGGTTGCCCTCGCCCGAGCTTCGTGGGCCACCTGGCGACGAACAAGGGTGCGTGGGTGTGCCGATTTCAGCGCATCGGCAGGTGCCGTGCGTTCGATCTGTGTGTTGTGAGTTGGCGGAGATTTGTAGTCGGCGTGGCGGCTAAGATCGACCAACGGTTCCCGGCTTTGGGCGATGAAGAGCGCAAGAGATGCCCCCCTTCGCAGTGCATGGCGAGATCGACCCACAGGGCGGGGAAAGTCCAAAAGGCCGGCATGGGCGACCTTCGACGATTTCCGTGGAGCGAGATGGGCACATCGTCTCGCGCTCCTGCAGTGTTGACGCGCCGAGCGCATGCTGGAGTAGGCCAGCGTTGGTCGGTTGCATTCGACCACATGCACGGAGATCTCGGTGTTCCAGATGTCTTACGACGTGGAGGTGGGCACCAAGCCGAGGCGAGGTGTCGAAGGCCGACCCCCCCCCCTCGCACGTTGACGGCCCCATGCGGTCTTCATGGCTGACGCACGGCTTTCCTCCCATGTTCAACGACACCCACGAAACATAACGCAGTCGTCGGTCGTCGTTGAAGTGATTCGACGGGTCGTCCCCGCACGCGTTGAAAGCGACGCAACGACCTGTATGATCATGGATAATTCTCTCCATGACGATGCGATTTTGTGGCGGCCTCTCGTAGCTCCCCCACAAAGCAGAGATGGGGTGCGGTCTAGATGCGTGTCGAGGGGAGCGCAGTCTCACCCCGGCAAGCCACCGGACGGGAGGCGGGCCCAGGCTCTACGCTACACGTCGCGGCGAACGCAACATCAGCGAGCCATCCACGGATGGATGTGCGTGCGCGGCATAGGATCATATCCAGATATTGTTTGCATGACTACTGCGCCAGACCAGTTGGTCGCGGGTGCTGAAGGCGGGTGCGACCTTCTCTCGCCGCGACTCGATTGTGCATCCATGTCTATATATCTACTCTTAGCAAAGGTCCAAGTCGCGGTTCCGGCATAGTCGACGAGGCCACATCACGCTGACTTGGCCTCGAGCGTCGCTGCCTGCACATCAATTTTGTTTTGCGACTGGTTCGCAATGTACCCGAGGCCATACGCCGCCTTAAACGTCGGCAGCCAGTGCGCCCGGAACCACGCGTGCGCGTCGAGCCACCCCGTCGTAAACGGAACAATCGGCACAAACTGCAGGTCCGACGTCGCAGCTTGAATGTTGAACCACCGATGCATGGTAAGCGCCCGGACAGTGAACTTGTTGAGTTTGAGCTTGCGGCCAGCGACCCACCCGATCGCTTCGCTCACGTACGCGGCTGGCCAGAGCAGCCACGTCGGGAGCTTTGCCTTGTCCCACAGCGACGGGAACCCCATCGCGACGACCACTTCGTCCACCGTCTTCCAAAAGTACGTGTACCCTTCCGGGAACGGATGGGTGTCGCCGTCCGTCGCGATGTAAAACTTGCCCAGCGCGGGGCTGCCGGGGTACAAGGCCCGCTCGCCGATGATGAGCGCGTGGGCGTAGTTGTCGACGTGCGTGAAGCACACCTTGTTGTAGCCATAGCCGGTGCCCGGGCTCGAAAACACTCGAAGGGAGCCGTTCCCTGCCGCTTCCAAAATGTTCGGCGTGAAGAGGTTGTCCCGAGGACCGTAGACCTGATGCGGGGCAATCGACACGGTCATGAGGGTCGGCGAGTTGGCGGCCAAGACGGCCATGTCAGCCATCGCCTTTGTTTCTGCGTACTCTTGCATGTAGTGCGGGAGCGGCAACTTGGGCATCTCGTCTTCCGTGAGCCCATCCACGTCCGACCCATCGAATCGCGTCGACGGAGACGACGACAGTACGAGCTTGGTCACGTTGTGCGCTTTGCACGCGTCGATCACGTTCAATGTACCTTCGTAGTTGACGCGCATGTACAGTTCACGCGGATGGAATGGACCGACCGCGGCTGCGAGGTGGAATACGCAGTCCGCGCCTTTGATCGCAGCAAAGACAGCAGTCTTGTCGGCGATGTCACCGACGATATATTCGATCGCAGGATGGTCCCAGTGTCCGTCGGTCGTCTTGGGAACGATGTCGAAGGACACGACCTTCTCCGCGCCGCGCTCCACGAGCATTTCGACGACGCGCTGCCCGACGAACCCGGTGCCGCCCGTGACGACACAAACCTTGGGGACGGGTGGAAACGATCCATTCTCAGCCACTTCGCGCTGCAGCGGAGACAAGAACGGAGAAGGGCCGACGACCATGGTGCGCTGACTCTAGGTGTTCAATTATGCTCCGTCGGGTTCTTCCACCAGCTTGGTCTGCGAGTAAACACTGGGATTAGCGTCGATCTTGACGAATTTTGCCAAATTTTCAAGGAATTTTGGTCAAACTTTCGAGGTTCGTATGCGACTTGTCCAAGTTGCACGGAAGCACCCGTGGGCAAAATGGAGTGCCGCCTGAACAAGGAGCTGCATGGACGACCGCCGCTAGCTTTGGCTGCCGTTGGCCTGCCGTTGCGGGGGATCTCCTGGACGATGCGAGATTAACGTCAGGGGGATGGAGCGCGAGATGCACCTTGCACGTGGCATAGAGGATCTGCTAGCTCTGGTGGTGGCGCTCTCACGCAAACCGATCGTCCACTACTCTACCAAGCCTTATTGCCGAAAACATTTTCGTCAACGCAATGTTTTGGGGGTTTGACGGGAGCTTGACAGCGCGTGCATTTGCACATGACGACTGTCCGCGAGCCTCTTTTGGAGTATTCCCCGGCATCAATGCATTCCGAGCCATTTCGTGGCCGCGGCAGCCTCAAGTGTGTCCAAGCAGACGTATTTGCAATGGCGGACAACACAGCGCAGGATGCGAACTGTAAAAAATCCCGCGTCGTCCATGACGAGGTGGGCAGTCGGTCGAATTGCATCCATCACAAACAAATAGGTTGTCGGATAATCCATCGAAGCACGTGGCACGCAGAGTTATGTGCGTGGTCGGCTGGAGGTGGGCTCTTCCTAGCCAGCGTCGGCATTGGTCGAGTTTATTGGGGTCTTGGGCGTACGACGATATGTCCATGGACGGCCGTTTCCACTGCGTCGTCGACAATCCACAAGATCGTCCTTCATCGCCAGAAGCATGGACTAATTTTGGCGGCAACCGCGGTCTGTTGAGGCATTAGGATGGCGACGGACGAGCTGTTGCACCCCATGGCGAGTTTGCGCGGTTGTGGACATGGCGACGGGATGACCGTGGTGTGCTCATGGGGCACTCGAAAAACACAACAAACTATTGCGCTGTTGTTGTACAAATTCCTCACCACGATCGCATGTACCTTGTCGCACACCAAAGGCCATTGATAACGATAACCTCTTGCCGACTCAACGCGAAGGCTGGTCGGTGGCCGTGAGCGCAGTAGAAGCAACGGTCCCTTCGGTTGAAGCCACCTCTTTGGGCGAACCAACTGACGATGAAGAATACTTCGATGCACCGTCGATTGGTGTTCATGCCGTCAGAACCTGGGCGTGGTGTGTATTGTTGTACTACAATAACTCATCTGCCGCTCGTTCGTTGGGCATTGTACTACATCAACGGATTCCGCCGTCTGTTCGTTGGACAGCCAAGTCGTGGTATGTGATGATGCTGATGGCGATCCAGCAGCAAGTGAGCACCAAGGAAAGGACTGCGGGCAACTCCACACCCACCACGACCGAATCAGACTCTATTCCGTGTGCGTAGAGCTCTCGCAACTGGAGCAGGCCTTCGACATCAACTCCCGCAGATAAGTACAGCTTCATGTCGTCATTGCTGTGGCCTTGCCCGACATCGCGTGTGTGTGAAGAAGAGCAAATCAGCGTCATGATGGACTCCTCAACCAGTCCGTGCAAGTGTTCTAAACCATGAACGGATAGACACGACAGCAAGTGACCTCTCAGTAGAGTAATCAGTAATCGCGGTTCTGTTCTCGAGTTTGCCGTATTGAATTGCACATATGTACACATGCATTCCTGCGTTCAAATGCACACTGTGCTCAAGCCCCTCCCCACAAGATTGACGTCACTTTCTTTTATCTTTACTCGATTCGATGATGAAGTTTTTGTAGTATTCTTTGGTTTCATTCCTTCCTGACAATGGCAAATGCACACCAGTCATTCCACTGGCACGAATCAGCGCCTGTGATTGGGTAAAGAAAGGTATCCGGATAAGTGTTTATCCGTTACTCCCCCTGCTTTCGCCACCTCGCGATTTCGTGCACGGCGGCCGCGGCGGTTCAAGGAGCAGCAGGCGAGTTGAAATACCACGCGGGTGCGATCGGCGTAGCGACACCGCCCAT
>NW_008580178.1:267491-271756 GCF_000520115.1 Aphanomyces invadans | reverse complement strand
GCGCGTCGAGGCAACCAAGGCCGCCCGGGACAAGGACGTGGGCACCCACCGCCCCTCCATGGACGACCTCGCGCCGCTCCTCGCCAAGCACGCCGCGGGGACCCTGACCTTCAACGACACGTTGCCTATCCAGAAGCACGATCAGCGCGAGGTTGTTGGATGGCTTTACATGGTCACGGGCAAGCATACCAAGGCCATCAACGAAGAAGCAGCCATGGCGTCGCTGCTGCTCGACAACCAGTCAACCGCGCTTCAGTCACGCGTGTGACCGCAGTTGCTTTTTCCCGCAAGTTTTGCGTTTTTGCAAAGTGGCGGGCGGATTGAAGGAATCCCCTGGTTCGCGTTTTCCAGGCATGCCACAGGATGCCGGGATTGTGCGCGGTACGTATGTCTGTTATTTGCCGTGATGCCTCTGTCACGATGGCCTCACGGATCTGTGGATCGTGCACGATCTCTTTCGGCATTTTCCAGTAGTCTCTACCCATCGACTGGTGGACGTCCTCGAGCACCAGTGCGTGGATCGCATGATCACCTGCGACGTATTTCGCTGGGCGATGGTAGTCGCTAGAGACGTAGCAGTCCCTCACCAGGTGCTTGTCGGCCAGGATATAGTCCAAACGGGTATTGTTATGTGGTCCGAAGTTGGTTCGCGTCTCATCGTGATGCATACGCCAAGCATCCATCACCCGGAGCGCGACCAGCCACTCGAGACAATTGCCACGACCCACGGTGTGATCGTGGTGCTGACATTCCACGTCAAGATACAAGTCGAGCGGTAAGTTTAAATCGCCCAGGGCCACATGTATGCTGTCGTCTGGGAAGTCGCGTGGTATGTCGAAGAACGCCGCCCGTTCGGCCGGTCGAACCGGGGCATACACGCAGTGAAAATATATTGCGGTCTCCTGCCAATTTGTACTGACCACCATGCATTTGTAGGGCACGTCCAGCTCCTACAGATGTCGAAGGTCGCGGAAGTCTGGGAGTGTGTCGTCGAAAACGAGTGCAACACCTCCACTTCGATGTGCTGGGTCCTCGTCCGGCGCGGGGACGTAGTTTGGTTCGGTACGTGGGTACGCACTTCCGTGTCCGAATGCGAGTTGAATGTGATAGGAAAGCGTCAACAGGTGATGCCTGTCCTTCAGTTTTGTTTCTAGGGCCACCACGTTTGCTTGGCGGACAATGCGCTCAACAAAGGTATGCCCGTTGTCGACTGACGAGATGCCATTGACATTGCACGTGAGGAATTCGACGGATGGGATGGATTGGTGTCGGTTTGACAGTAGGCGGAACTAACTTCCGACGTGTCGGGGCCTCTAGGCCAGGCTGGGTTAGCCGAAGGAAACGGTTCGTCCCGTCCTTGCAAATTGGCAAGGATTGAACGTTGTCGTAGATTGGTTCCAATCTGTCATTCGCTGTAGCTGTTGTACTAGTCCATGCGCGGGTACACTGTCCACCAATCGTCCCAGAACGCAACGACCCACTGGTGATGGAATGATGGTCAGCAGGGTATTCGGTGTTAGCAGGTGACCTGCGCCCGACGACATTCACAGGACGGGTTTGCCAGTCAAGCACAACATCCACGCGTCGCTCTGGAAAAAGGCAGGAGCAACAATGCTCAGTCACACCTCCAAATGGGATAGTGCATCCTCCGTGCGGAGTTGTTGCGGCAAAATTGGTTCCTCGGTGTTATCCCCCGTTCGTATTTTCTAACCCTCGCGTCGGCTCAACAGTTGGGTCATGCTGAGCTTTGTTTTGCCGAAGATATGTTTGTGCGTGTCTGCAAACGACTGCGTTGTTTTCTCCGTAGATGCGGAACACCAGCGCTGCCAGGTGCGCAAGTGGATCAGCGACTCAAACGTTGTTGGGTCCTCTGTCGCCATGGTATGCAATACGATGTTTGCTGAGAGGTGTTTCTTTTGTAGCTGGGTCCAGACTTTGTCTCTCTAACCCTTGGAAATATACCCCGTGAGATCGTTGTGGGTGTCCGCTGCTGCGTCGCTAAAGGTGCGATCTATATCCTCGAGCTCTTCGTGGTGCAGCTGTTGAATGGACGTCTCAAGGATTTCGTGTAGGCGCTCAATTGACATTGTCTCAACGTCAAAGAATAGTGCATTTCCGACTTGTGGGTACGTCGCGATGCACTCCTTACGGTCCTCCTCTGACAAGAATTGACGCTGAAAGGTGGGGACAATTGTGACGATATCCTGCTTTTCCCTCCACTGCACGACCCGAAAACCTCCGTTGTTGCGTCGGAGGACGTCAAAAAAGTTCGGTGTCGCAAAGTCCTCCAGGTTTTTCAGCGCTGTGCGCGTCCGCTCCTTGCGTTTGCCACGACGCTGGACCACCTGGTACGGTTGGTCCACCTCCATGAATAAATGTGTGTCCTTGGAGTCGTCGATATCCATCTCGCCGATCTCACCGTCGTCCTCGTAGACATCAATGTGCTCATGAGGCTCAGGCGTGGACATACTCGTCGCCTCCGTGCCTACGATGGAGCGCTGAAGGGACGATGCAAATACACAAGAAGTGTGGGCAACGTTCGGGTGTGTCCTCTCCGCTGCTGTACGACGCGAGTTCGGTTGACTTACGGTCGTGTCGTTTTTCGGCTTTTTCGACGCGTTAGAATCTAGGTCAACTCGACAAGGGGGTGCTGGTTGAGTCGCCGTATCGATGTCGGGGTGCTGTTCCATCGACGTGTCTCGGGTACGTTTAACTTCGAGATCTAAGCAGTGTAGAGATACACCGTTTGCACCGTGGAAAGGCGTCCCTTTTGTGCCTTTAAAATAGACCCGGTGATCGAATTTTTGATATTTGATTTGGTTGATGGACACGCCGTGGATCATGAGTTCCTTCGGGATTGACCCATCCGCGAAGTAAACTCGCCACGCGTTCGTATGGCAGCCCGTTCCAGGAATGACCGCGCGATGGCTTTGATATGCGACATCCACGCCAAGCTGGGTCAGCTTGCGATAGAATTGCGTGGCATCAAGGTTGTCCCGGATGCCCGTGACATCCATGTAGCACAGAGAGTCTAGGGGGTGTTCCTCCTGCACTGGGATGAGGTAGCGCTTTCCCAGGATGGACAGGTATTGTCCTCCAAGCGCCTTTCGCACACTCGACGACGTTGCAGAAAACAAAATGCCGCCACGCCCAAGCAGTGTGATTTGGACGAATTCAGACAGGAACGCCTTGACGGCGTCGGTTTGCGTGCTTGTAAACAGCGACGACATGATCGCTTCGTGCGACTGCGCAGCTAGTGCATCACCCGTGTCTACGGTGAAGCGGGCCATAGCCACTTTAGGCGAGTATGGCCGAGCAAGGGTAATTTGGTCGAGCACATCGACGCGATCCTTTTTGGGCTTGGCGAGCTCAATTAGGATCGCTTCGATGGCGTCGGCAAATGGCGGGACAAAAGTTGTCTTAGAGTACCGATTCGACGCAGCGAATATTCTTGAAGCGCGACGCTTTTGCAACTGGAAACTTTCACATTTCAACAGACCGTGCTACTCAGTTGATCGACCACATACTCCCTGCGCTTTCCCTCATGGCTTTGCTCCTAGACAGCTTCTCCAGGGCACGTGTAATAACTATTCCTGCTTGTCGATTCGATCTCGACTCCTACACTGACATGGACTGCCGGTCCAAGTTCCGTTTTCGAAAACACGACATCCCCAAGCTGGCGACTTTGCTTGAAATACCAGACCCATTCGTTACCACCGCCCGATACCGTGCAACCACAATCGAGGCTCTTTGCATCATGTTGACCAGACTGACATGGTTCGGAAGAAGCCGTGAAGCGCTCTGCAATTGCGAACGAAACAATGATTCATGAGTACAATCGGTTCGGCAACTTGCTTCAATGGGATTTCGATCGTCTTGATGGCGAATGGATGGAAAGATGCGCAAAGCCATTACATAGTCAAGGCTCCCCTCTGAATACTTGGTCATGCTACGCATCATTTCCAACGTGCCTTTCATGATTTCAAACTGAAGTTGTCGTTCCTGCTGCTCCAACGCAAAGCGAGCTTCTCGTTCAGCTTTGTCAAGTTCATAGCGCTTTTCTTCAAGCTCCAATTTTCGCATGGCAAGGGCATTAGCCTCTTTTTGGACGGCAATTTCTTGTAGTTTGTACTCATTAGCGTTTTCCAAAAACGATGTAATGCAAAGCGCTGCGTTGGCGGAGTCGCGTGCCGCAGAAGAGCCCCGGTTCCCTTTGTAAGGAGTTGTCGAAATTGAACCTTCAGTGTCACTGCTCTCAAAGTCCA
>NW_008580178.1:257087-266142 GCF_000520115.1 Aphanomyces invadans | reverse complement strand
GCTCGCAGCGATGCCATATTGGCCTTGTGAAAGGCCGAGAGCAGATCGTCACAACGCTTACGGCAACCACTTGCACTGAGACTGCTACCATGGATGGACTGCATGTTGTGGCCTACTTAAGACCATCGAGCGCTCATTTGACCGTACGGTGCATCATGGGGAGCAACAGAGATGACCTCCTTAACGAGATCAATGTCCTGTTGTAGAGTGAATCGGTAGGCCGGTTTCTTCTTGCCGCCTGGTCTTTCGTCGTGCTGCTCTGACATCGATAGAAGAATGGGTGGTGAGTGTGAAAACTTGTTTCCTGTGATGTGGGCGTCATTGGAAACTTGTTTGCAACAATTTGCCAGTGAGAACATATGTTTGCTTCACTGGCAACTTTCATTGGAATGTTTCCAGCTGCAAAAGCAACACATTGTCTCTTCTTGGTGCTATACGATGAAAGCAATATCGCTCGGGAGCGATATTCAAGACGTTGCGAGAATTTGATTGATATGGTTAAAGCGGGGTCACAGCGAATGCCAGCGGGCACCAAACGCTCAGCCAAAAGGCAAACTTTCTTTGACAACTTCTGCATCTCAGTTGATCATGATAGGACCATAAATGCAATCCGGATTATAGTAAACTACAGTAATAATGTTGTTGACGACAGTACGCTGTATCATATCATATACTTGGACGCGGATAATATAAGGCCAAAGTATACTGCTATTATATATTCACTTAGAATTATATTGTGCGTCTACAATATTAATATTCCAGTACCATGGTCGAATTCCTCGGATTTCGATCGGTCGGTCGTTAGAAATATCGGGTTGATGTATAAATCATCATCATCATATGCGATTTGAAAACTCGTTCGTTCTTACAAAAGTCGGGAATTTCTTGATTATTTTGCGCACACCGATTTTGATATTTGAACTCATGAGCAACGACGACCCGTACGCCGACCTCCCGCGAGCTGCTTCCCCTTCTGCGTGGACTAAAGCATCGAGGAAACGCGCTGGGGAGGTAGTTGATGCTCCGTTGGTGAAGAAGGCAGCAAGGAACAGCACCTGCCATGTCTCGTTCCGCGAGGACGACAACGTGGCGCAAGGTAAAGACGAAGTGGAGGACAAGCGAGCGAGCACAGTGCTGGACCCGCGCGAAACGATCGACAAGCTGAAACGATACATGGTAAGTCCCATGAGTCACAAGTCGATCTTGTGACTCGATTGCCCATTGTCAGCTCGTGGACAAGAAGTTTGCGAAAGCTGCGACTCTGTTCGGCGTTCTGCTTGAAGAGACATGTTCAGCCTCCCCGACCGACAAACGTACACTGTCGTTGCTTCTAGAGTGTCTTCAAGAGGTGATGAGCGCCAAACCCGAACGCATTCATCACGCAAGTTACCGAGTGGTATACTCTGCGCTCTTTCGCGTCGTCCACAAGTACGGAATGTCATTGCCGACTCTCGTCTGAACTATCTTACTCTAGGCATCGAGAAACCTTGCTCCGGGCGAGTGACGATGTCGATAGCGATGTGATCGACAACTGGGTCTTGAATGCTGTCGTGCACAACGACTTGTTTACCGACGACTCGTTCATGTTTGCCAAGGCTGCGAAACAAGTTGCTGGCCACATTACGGACCGGCGGGATGAAGCCGTGAGTATGGACAATTTGGCCGATGTGGCGGCGTTGGATCGAGCGCTGCTGCCGTGTCTGCGGTCATTGATGGCGCGACATGGCGTTGCATGGGCGAAGACATCTGTCGAAATGGTGATGGCGCTGTGTACCGCTCGCCGCCTGACTTTCAGCGAGGTCGATCGAAAACACATTGACGAGTGGACATCGAAGATCCATCACCGAAATGCAGCGCCGACCGCAAAGCACAGCGCCGCCGCCGAAATGCGCAAGAACGTAGTTCCGTACAACGATACGCAGACCGGGGTCAAGGTCGGTAGGTCGAACCACCCGCTCTTCAACAAAGATTCGTGCTAGAACAACTCCATTCTGATCGTGCCCTCGGATTCATTGGAACTACGTGTAAGAAGTGGTTGACCTGCATTGTGCCGGCCAATTTTCGACGGCTATCCCTCGAACCATGCGAGCAACAAGGGCGGCAGGAACTCTCTCCACAGGCAGGTCGATGTGCTCTGGACGAACTCGACAGAAGACGATTGGAATTGGTTGCGATCGCCTTCACAACGTGCGACTTAAGCATACAACTTCCAGCAGTCCGTTGATTGCGGCCGCCGATCGGCAAACTGTCGGAGTTCAGAGCCGTTCATGCAGATGACGGACCTCTCACACGATCAACACACAAGCACTCGCTTTCGACCTATCCTCTTACCCTACCATAATCTCAAGCGACTGCCGTCGCCGCGTGCTCCTCGCGCTCGCCATCGGCGGCGACCTCTGGCGGCGTTCGGTTTTGCATCATTTTATAAAAATCCTCCCACTCATATGAAAAATGAATGCTTTGTTGATATTTTAAATACACGTCATATCGAGAAGATCCTGCACTAGATCGAATGTTCAACCGACTCGCGGCGTGGCTCGTGCCGTCTGCAGGGCCTGACGATGAGCATGCGAAGAAGCGATACGACATACTGGTACTTGATGGGATTGCGCGCGCGTTGCTGCATGGATCGAGTTCTAGGCCCAACTGAAGAAAGCTGTCATGGAGGTGTGCAACTGGTATGAAGAGAAAAACAAGCTCGAGTTCCAAGGCAAGCGGCCACTTGAAGAAGAGGACATTGGCATGCATGACCTATTGTGGTCTATCCAAAGCTGTCTGCAACATGGCCTCCGTGAAGGTGCCACCACTTCCCCGACGTCGACATGGCTCCTTCTCCACTTTATCAAGTCCACTTTGACCTCGTCCGATCCGTCGGCAAGTATTCCCATGATCGGCCAAGTTATCGACGAAGCAGCGAAGGAATCATCGACTGATGCGGGTCGAATTCGCTGCTGGATTCGTCAGGCGCTCAACCAGTCGCTCGTGGACGCCACCCTCGCTGTACCTTCACCACATTCCCATCGTGTGACGTCTCTGACGTACAGTGAATGTAGTTGGCACTGCTCCCATCAAACGAACAGTTTCTTTGCGCCACGTACGAAGATACAGCGCTCTTGCGGTGCCAAGAAGCCACAACCATCATGCTCCAGTTGCTCTCATATGTCAAAGAGCTCACGTTCAAGCTGCACGTGACGGACCGCGAATTCTCTCGGCGTCGCACGAGCCTCCCGAATCTGTCTAGCATGTCGGGTCCTTCCGCGCTGACGGCCACGCCGGCGACTTCCACCGAGTCGCGCGTCGATGTGTTGATTGAGAAGGTTGAAGCGTTGGTAGACGACGTGGCGGCGCAAGGTACGGCGCCTGACGCAGAGCGCGGCTGAATGGACGTGTGTGTATGGTCTGCACAGCTGACGAGTTCATGTCGATGCGCGCCCGCGCCCTCTCGGACCGCAAGAAGGTGCGAGGATCGTATGGCCATGCTGCATTACGTGGTATCTTTGCAGGGCATCAAGCCATGGCAGCACGTGTTCAATGTCGAGCTGTCATTTCTCGTGAAGAACCCGTATCACACACGCCATGCTTTCATCCATCCGTACTTGGCAGTGCCAAACTTCCTCGTCGAGTGCTTGGACTACTTGAAGGTACACGCGGGCACGCCCCGCCTGTTTCGCACGACGGTGTCGCAGGTAAGGACGGCGGCCTTGGGCTGCCGACGAGTCGACATGCATGGACTACATGACAGAGATGGACGTTGTGGGAGTTGCGTTGACGCCGCGTGTGATGCTTTGTGAGTTGTAGGTGTACGTGTCGCCTGTGAAGGACTACATCGAGGCAAATGGAAAGTTTCCGGCGCACGTGGACGCGCATGTGGCGAGCGCCGTCGTGTTGGAGTTTTTGCGCCACATCCCGGAGCCGTTGATCACGTCCGACCGGTACGACGCCTTTATTGCATCCAGCCGGATGGCGAACGAGGCGGACGGCGTTCGGAATCTCACGTGCTTGGTTGCCGACTTGCCGGTCGAGTACAAAGTGACGATGGAAGTGGTAATGCTCGTCATACTGCCATACCGTGGCTCGATCATTCAAGCAACCAATGTGCGCTCCTGCAGGTGTTTGGCGCGCTCGCAGAGATTCTTGCGCACGCAGACGAGAACGGCCTGAATGTGGTGGCGCTCTCGATCGCCCTTGCGCCAGCCATCGTGCGGAAGCGCGAAACGAGGGAAAATAAGTCGCAAATGCAGGCGCAGGAGGTCCGAATGGCCGCCATCGGAGCCCATGTTGTGGAGCTCCTTCTCCTGCATCACACGGTGGTGTTTCAACCAGTGCGCGACCAGATTGTCAAGGCGAAAGAGGTGCGATCGCGTCGAACGCGCACGGCTCGTGGAAGAATTGATGGGGACTTTGGCGCAGGAATTTCAAGCCAAACAAGCCTTTCTCGAGATGTTTCCGGCGATGCTCAAACAACCGGTCCGCACCGACGACGCCGACATGATGTCCATCTGGACCACCCTCGCGGCGCACCAACGACAACTTGAGCAGGAAGCGCTGCAACTAGACCAACCCTCGATGGGATCGACCACCGACGGCTGCAAGTCGCACGTGGATGCGTGCAACGACTGGCTCGTCGAGGACGCAGCATTGTGGCAGCGCTTTGGCTTTCGCGAAGGGACGGCGTTGGCGAATTTCAACGTTGGCGGGCAGTTGCTCCTGCAATGCGTGGCTTTTTTCTTGCGTACGGATCCAACGGGATGCCAGGTGCTAGCCGCGCAGCCTACTTAGTCGTCTTGATGGCGATCGTGTCTAGCTTCTGGCAGAGCGCGTGAACGAGTACAACATGGGCGAGGCGTTCGCGGCGCTCGTGCTCGTGCTGCTCAACGTGTTGAAGCTCGCACCGACGCCGGACCAGCCGTCCCTCGACTTTACGTTGCTCTCGATGGAGCCTTTCTGGGAGATATTTGCCGACCCGTCGTTCTTTCACAAGCTGTTTGCACTGTCCGTGCGGGTGTTCGACTACAACTGGACCATGAGTCCGCGGCCCGAGTTTGGTCGAATCCTGGAGGAAACCGAGGCTCAAATGACGTGGCTCGTGCAGCGGTCGCCATCGTCGGTGGAGGATCTCGTCGACGACTGGATGTTGTATCGACAGCAAGCTGCAACGAAAGCGACTGCCGAGCAAACGTACGATCGCTGGTCGCGTCAAACATTGTCATGATATGGCGCGGATGTCTAGCGCCAAAGAGACGATCACGATGGAGACCAAGCTCCTGGGCAAGTCGGCCATTCTATCCGACGCGTTCGTCGCCGAGCTGGACCAAGTGCTTCCGATCACTTGCCAGCTATGCCAGTGGAAGCTCTTGTTCAGGTGAATTGGAATCGTCGTGGTTTTGTCTAAACACGGTGGTGATGGGGCAGCAACGACGTGCATGGCAGCTCGCTCCTGTCGCTCTTGACGCTGTGCAAAGGCCAGGTTTTGTGCGGTGGATGGCCATGTTGATGGCGTCAATGGTTGTAGAGCCCAACGCTGATCTTGCTCAAGGAAGACCGCGGCATTGTCTTTGGCGGATTTGCATCCGACGTGTGGCAGGTGTCGGGCAACTATCACGGGAACGGCGAAAGTTTTATCTTTCGATTCACGCCGCTGGGAAAACTCGACCGGTTTGCGTGGAGCCGCAAAAACAACTATTTTCAATTGTGCACCGAGGACTCGCTCGTGATGGGTGGCGGCAACGCGTTCGGTTTCTTCCTCGTACGCTTCCCCTCTGGTGAATATTTTGTTGTCACGTGGTGGCTGCTGGCAGGACGCCGACCTGGTCCATGGCACAACCGGCAAGTGCGACACGTTCGCGTCCAACCCGCTCGTGCCAGGCGAAGCCTTTTCGTGCACGAATGTCGAAGTGTGGGGGTTTACCATGGATAGCAGATAACGACACAATCTCCAACCAGTCTCGTGGAGGTCGGTGATCGCCATGGCAGTGGTGCGGCGACATCTCCTACGATGCGTCCCCAACGTGTGGATCTCGCGCAAAGGTTGTCAGGTACAGTGTTCTCGAGTCCGTGCGCAGATCGTGTCAACCAACGAGTGCTGGCTTTCGCGCTCTCCATCCAGTGCACCATAAAGCACCCTGGATGCAGACTGTGCGTGCAGTGGGGATTTGTTTGCCATGGAGATGAAGTGGGGTACACGCTCGATTCAACACACGTACAGTGGATGCATTTTCTTACCCTCAGAGCACAATCTCCACACGTTGTTCGTCGTCGTCAGCGTCAAGGATCTTCAAGGTGGCGGCATCCTTTGCGTTGGCCACTTTGAGCGCTTCGTCGTCGTCGTCTTTCTTGTGATCGAGAATCTTGGAGGCGAGGAAGGCTTGACGGGCCAGCTGCTTGGCGACATCCTCTGGCACGTCCGGGATGCTCAGAGACAGGATGCCACGGAAGAGCAGGACGACCGTGACAAACGCAACAAACAGAGCAAGGTCGACGTAGTCGTGGTTGACTTCAGTCCAGTTGAGGTACTCAATCACGTCGGCCGCGTAGTTGCGCGTGTAAAAGATCACATACGCGTTCGTGATGATAGCGATGGTGACAAATTGCTCCAAGACCGTGCTCCACAAGCCAATGTTGGCAGCGTGGTGCGGACGCGGGCGGCGGCAATCTTCCGTGAGGCGGTACCCGTCGATGCGAATCTCGAGCATGTTGTTGAGGAACGACAGCAGCGGCGTCAGCGGAAACGACACGACAAAAAACGAAGAGTACCCAAACTGCAGGACCATTTCCAAAAAGTCGTCAAACGTGCCTTTCCACCCGTAGTGGCTCTTGAAAAATTGGAGCTCGACCGACCCGAGTTCATCCTTGCTTGCGGCCTTGTGCTGTCGACGCGCGAGGAGGGCAAAGAATCGCGGGATGAGCACCTCCTTGATGTTGCCAATCACAATCTGCGACCCGTAGATGATGATAAGCGCCCAACGCAGTTCGCTAAAGCAGTCGCCGTTGAGGCAGTGCCCTTCGATCGGGTTTTTCAAGCTCGCGACGTAGATGAGTGCTGCATACGAGTTGACGAAGTGGAAAATGATGGCTTTCAAGATGTAGTTGGCTTCGTACGCCGACTCGGTCGAGTGGTTTTCGTAGTCGTTCATCTTGAGACTGATGCCGTCGTAAATCTTGTACATGATGAAGATCTGGGCCAAGTTGACGACGGCCGCCACGTACGACCCATACGGGTATTCTCTTCCGTGGATGGCCACGACCATCAAGGTCGGGTTCTTGGACACGACGTAGTAGCGCAGCATGAAAATCAAGGCCGTGAGAAATATGACAACGCCGAGGAGGCCAGCGAGGACGAGCCAAGAGACAACGCGTCGTTTGAGACGTTCCATGGGGTCGAAAAACTTGATCTGGGACGACGTGATGGGCGACTTGGCAATCTCGCCGTGGAATTGTGGTCGCGGCTGCTCCTCCTCGACGACGTTGGCTGTACCCCATTCGAGCGCAAGGCGCGCCGACTTGCGCTTCCACCCTTCCAGGAACAACGTGGCCCAGACGACCATAAACGTTCCGAACGCTGGAATGGTGTAAACTTGCACGACTTGACCGACTTTGGCAACGGTAGTTGCGTTCAACTGGAGTTGGTTGACCGGGATGTCGGCGATGAGATTCTTCTGGAAGAGCAGCTCGGCCAGAAACACAACGAGACCCACCAGGCCCGCACCAAACAACCACGTTGTGTAGTAGCCCAAGTACGCAAAGTACATGGCAACTTTCGACCCAAAGTAGTTTTTGATGTGGGTGATCGGTTGGCGCCACGGCGGATAGTTCCACGCGACCCAACGGAGCTTGAGCTCAACCAATTCATCTTCTTCGTGCAAAGGAAAACAGTCGAGCACGACTCCTTCAGCTTTGAGCTTGTCGACGTTCACGTGCGCGACGTTCACAATGATGCTGTCAATGAGCATCATGCGTTGAGTGGACGAGAACTGCCCGCCAAGAGGCGTGCGCTGATACAGATCTTGAACGTCGTCGGCGAGGTCGTACTTCATGTGAATGTTCTCATATGGGTGGAACACATCACCTTGGAGAGTCTTGCTATCGCCGATTTCGAATGGGGCTACCCATGCATTCCACGTGAAGCACATGAAATTCGCAAAGAAATCCTACCAAGGTCATGTTCGGGAAGGCCACGCTTCGCGACGGCCTCAAGCTTTTGCGGGTCCATGAGCATGGGCAAGTTGATGCGAGCGGCCTCCGCACGAAGTGCTTTCAAATTCGCACGGATCTTGCAAATGATCAACGTCGGCGTTCCGTCCGTTTGCGACGTCGAGTAGAATAGCTTCACTTGAAGCGCCGCTTCTTCCAGCTTGCGCACGATGTACTGCACACTCGCTTTGTCGTTGTTGGGAAAGATCAGCGCATACATCCACTTGTCGCCTCCATCCTTGTCCATGAGGCTCGACCCGCGCTTCGACGCCGCCGAATGCATCATGAGCTGTGTGGCGGAAATTTCGGAATAAGATGGCTTTTCCGTCGGGGGATTGCATGGTGTTCGATTTTACTGCATACAAAAATATATTGTTGAAATGAATATATGCGTTGAATAGTATAGGAAGGATATATATTCCGAAAGGATTTTTGATAATCTATCAAAAATCCTTTATTACATTGTGATAATATTTTAGTGTTACATATCCCTATTGGTATAAACTGAATTAGGGCTCTTTGTGCCGGTCGTGTAGCCGATATCGATGGTGCTTTCCTGTTTGCTTAAGGACATACCGAGAGCAGCTCGCGCGCACATGAGCCAAGTATGGTATGCAAATAGAACTTGCAGACACTTGCTTGCTCTTGTCACATTCACGCTGGTATTTTTACGAAGAACGACTCTTTCTCGAACATTCAGTTTCACGTTAAACTATAAAACGTATGAGGGTGAAGGCCAAGATGGCGTTTTTCACTTGCCCAACAAAACATACGACGATAATGGACTCACAGTCGACGACAGCTCCCAAGGAACTTGACGGATAATTATCCGGTGTGATTGTGTGTGGGAGTTTGCATCGCAGCT
>NW_008580178.1:242628-254279 GCF_000520115.1 Aphanomyces invadans | reverse complement strand
TTGGTGTATTCTAGACCAAAATCGGCCAATTTTTCAGCAAATGCCAGCTTAAGCTCCCCCGATGCTGTCGTCGACTGTCAGTGCACAGAAGATAATGCTGTGGCTCTAGCGGTAGTCCTTCGATACCCTCGTGCTTGAGAAATGATGCTGCTGCTCCCATGGCAGTCCTTCGACACCCTCGTGCTTGAGAAACTGATGCTGCAGCTCTCATGGCAGTCCCTCCGGTGGCATAGCATGTCAACAACAATAGGACCGAATATGTTTACCATATCTACTCTTACACCTGCGCAGTCTGAATCCCATCGGCACTGTCGCAGGACTCAACCACGACCACGTCTGCAACGACTGGATCAAACCGTTGAAACAGGCCGAGCAAGTGCCGGTTCTCGTCTTTGTCCAAGAGACTTTGAATGATGGGCTTGGCTGCCTCGTACTCTTTCGAGTCGTGAAACATGGACGTGAACGAATCGAGAAGGATTTGGGCCGTGCCGCGAACGTCGTCGTTGTGGACATTGTGGAACAAGACAACTTGGAAGTTGTCGTTTTCCACAGACAACATTTGAAGTTTGTGGGGCAGGTGGTGCTTGGCTGGCGAAAACTGAGGGGAGTGCAAGTTGGGCGACGACTGCGGCGAGACAGCATGGAACGCCCCCACGGAAGGTGACGTGGACGTGTTGAGGCACAACGCTGGAGCTGCAGGACTCGTCCCGTAGTTCGACCCAGAGTTGGACGACCGAGATTGAAGCAAGTTTTGACGAAGCGACGTGGAATACCGTCTGCCAGCCATCGACGTTGCAGCTTTGCTTGACCACCTCGGCACTTGGATCGACGGCGACTGACCAAAATGAACGGTCTGCACTGGCCCGCCGTCGATTTCTCGAGCAAACTGGGAGAAGCTGTGCACAAGGGCTCGCAGTCCTTCAACTCTTGCATCTTCATGCCAATGCCATTGCTTGCTGTAGACGCACACGGATGTTGCCACGTCCAGGACCTGGAGATACCATATCTTGGGCGGCTGCATGAATCCAAAATCTGAACGAATCAAGTTATCCGGATACCTTCAGCGTACAACTGCACCTCGTTTCTATGGAAACTGCAGGGCATTTATCGACGATTTCCTCCATACTACTCTCTAGCTTTTCCCACGAATTCTTGTCAAATATTCCCGTAGTCGTCAAGATATTGTTTCATGCTAATTGTGTTAACGCTCTCCCATAGGAGACGTTGCCGACATTTCATGCCAATTTTCCCAACATACCTTGGTCATGTATGGGCAATCCCATTTTAGTACATCGTGGGACTGTAGTGCATGAAGAACTTGGCAATTGCTTGTACAGCACAATGACGACGATAAGTGGGACAACCAGCGGAGACATGTGACCGTGGCCATTATCTGTCGTCGTGATGTCGCAGCACGTCCTGGCCTTGGTCGCCGTTCCCCCTCGCCACCCAGCACGCATGACGTGATTGGCTGGCTTGTTTGGTTTGAAATGGAAAGCCAATTGTTGCCGCCATCGCAGGCACGTGATAAGGACCAGCCAGACGAAGCGAAACGCGGATGGGAGCTCGACGCCGCGGCGACACGGCCACGGCTCCATCAACGCCTGCCCGTGCGCGACTACCTCCTCTGACGCTTGCGCAACGTGTGTTCACGGCGCTGGTGAAGCATACATTGCCCTCATCACCGACCGACTTTGTCCTACCTTTCTGCAAGGACCCACTTCTCGCCACATACTTCCACGACCTGGCCAATTCCATCAGAGCTGCATCCGATTACACCTTGGACTTTACTCGTGACGAGATCGCTGAAGCCGAGGTGAGCACCGCGTTTGCTCGTTGTGGCTAACCACATGCAACGTCACATGCAGGCGGTCGAGCTGACGTGGTTGCCTCCGAAATACTCGAAAACTTCCAAGAATGTGTACCTTGTAAGGAAGGCACCGTTGGCCCAAGCTTCTTCGAGCAGTCGGTGCACGTGTTACGGGCAAGACAACCAGCGAGGAAGCTCAACTCGGCCTGCGCAGGCGTCGTCGCCAGTCGAGACGACGAGGTCATACTCGTCCACCAACCTTAAACAAGTTGAAGACCCGACTTATTGCAACGATACGTGCCACAACAGGTGCTCACATCATTGACCTGTATGTCATCGTGCGATCATGTCATTTTTTAGACTGGTCTTGATCGAGTGTGGCAAGAACACGTGCTCCGCGCCCGATCCGTCCAAGTGCCGCAACCGCCCATTCCAACGAAAAGCCACGAAGTGTGCCACACCGCCTCCATTCGTTCTCGTGTGACGATGCTGTTTTGATCAGGGCAACGCGGGTTCAATACATGGGGCCAAAAGGATTCGGACTTGTCGCCGACGAGGCAATCCAAGTCGGCGATTTCGTTGTGGAATACGTGGGCGAGGTCATCGACGAAGCCATGGCCGCGGACCGCCGCGCCGCCAACCTCGCTTCGGGAAACGTACGTGGATGGAGAAACTGTGCAAGGCGTATTTGATTTCGAGCGAGCGTAGACACACACGTACATGCTCGAGATGGAAAAAGATATCTTGATCGACGCCCAGTACAAAGGCAACGTGAGCCGCTTCATCAACCACAGCTGCGCACCCAACTGCAGCGCTCAGAAATGGTCCTCGGTCCGTCCTGACGCCGCCCTCCTCAACACGTTGTGGCATTAGGACGTGCGAAGGCAATGTGCTTCGGATTGGGATTGTTGCACACGCCCCCATCGCCCGTGGCGAAGAAATCACGTTCGATTACCAGGTGCGGTGGTACTCCACGCATCGTTGGCATCCCATTCGACTCGTAGTTTACCCACGTGGGGGCCACAAGCGTGACATGCCATTGCGGGGCCGCAACATGCAAAGGCCAAATGGGGTTCAAAGAAAAGGACACGATCAAGGCCGAGGATGTAAATCTGCATTCAACACCATGGATGGAGCCATCAACGAGCCTCTGATCTGCCTTTTAGAAAACATCCGACAGCCATGCGCAGCCGTGGACGCGCCCGATCAAAGTCTCGTCCCTGGCGCTTTTCAAAAGTGCTCGCGTACGTTTGCCCGTTCGTACCAAGCCATTGAAACAGTGAGTAGTTGGACCGAGACTGGCTGGACGAATATGGATTTGCCAAGAAGCGGCTCTTCCTCAGCCACGCCGTACACGATGACGTCGACGTTGATTCGTACTACAACTCGATCCGACCCACGAAGCGCCAGACGACCTCCAACTGGTACCACCAAGTGCTCACGAATCCACCTACAAAGACTACATCGTTCCTCGCCGGTGGCGTGCTGGACTACACCAAACTCCTATCCCAACAAAAGACGAAAAAACGTGCTGCTGCAGCACCCTCGCCAGCTCCCCGCCCGCGCCGCAAATCGCTCTTGGATTCACGCTACCAACTCATCAAGGGTACGCGGCGCAGACGCGTCTTGGACGTCCACGTGGCTTAAGCTCTATTGTAGAAGTGCATCAGTTTGCCGAAGGTCGATCCGTGTGGAATGCCCGCCTTCGAGTGTCCACCGCCAACCTCGACGTCGCTCGGATCTATCGATTCGTGGAAAACATTGAAAACGGCGTCCACCATCAACACGGAGAAACCGTACGTTCTTTTATTGGATTGTTTAGTTCTTTTTTGTCGAAAATGGTTTTAAATGGTCGAAAAATGAATGCTTGTGGATCTCATGGCAACGACGTGTGCAGAACGACCTCAACGAAGATGCATGCCACCGATGTGGCACAGCCGGTGAATTGATCTGCTGCGACGGATGTCCTGCTGCATTCCATCTATCGTACGTGAGATTGAACGACATGATGTACACGTCACAAACAGTTGTGTTATGCCAGATGCGTGGGCCTCCACAACCTACCGCCCCGCAATGTGGACTGGTACTGCCCGTCTTGCAAACGCTCCAAGACCAACGTACCAAGCACGTCGGCGCAGCGCTTATCGCAAACTAACGCGATCTTTCAAGTTGGTCCTGCCCCCGAGACGAAGCGTTGGCACAAGCGCAAGGTCGGTCGACCCAAACGCGTCGTGCTGGCGACAGGAGAGACCACCAACATGCTGTCCGCCTCACCCGACAGAGTAGACATGGCATAGCCTGAATGAATGATCATAGTATTACACGTCGTCAAGTTTTACAGGACCTTCGCACTTGTCAGCTAAGAATGCTTCGCTTTTCGACTTGGCGTTCTAGACATGGACAACGTAACTCGGGTAATCGAAGTGCGAGATGCTTGGGTACCTTGATTGCTGTGGCCAATAACGCATGAGGTCCAGTCTGTTTCGGTGCAGGCAGAGGCCCGCCATCTTCCTTTCCGCCGTACGCATGCGGGATCGTTTCGCTCTCATTCGTGCTGTACATGTCCTCCGGAACATCGGGGTGCACGGAGAATGCATGTACTTCCTCCCCGCGGAAGCGGATGGACATGGTCACCCCAACTTTCGCCATCTTCACTGCAATGCACGCAAAAAATGCAAGGAATTTCCAGATAAGCGATTCCGCATAATTTAAAATCGTTATCCGGATGATGTCTCTCTGCGCGCCAAAATGGCATTTTTCAAATTCAGTCGAGCAAGGCAAGGCAACAGACGAAGCGCGGACGAAGTGGTTTGGGATGGGCATTCAAACGGGAGATGCAGAGTCGACTAAGAGCAACCGCACACTACCCATGGACTCGTACACTGGCACGACGTCGTCAGCTTCTCGTGTGTAGACTTTAGTCGCCAAGAAGGCTTGTCGCTTCAGTTGAATGGAAACATTGTGCGGGGTGTCCTTGATGCAAGTTGTCACGCAATAGCGAAGGATCAACATCACGGCAACAAAGCCTCCGAATGCGCGAAGTTGTAAGTTTTTACCATCCACACTTGAACTGTCCAAAAGTGCGTTGGACGCATATACAGCGACGAACCTACCATGTCATGGTGATCAGGTCATTCAACTCAGGCAAGACTTACCCGTTTGTGAAAATTGACAGCGTTGTGAGGTATTCCAGCACGGACATCCATTGGCCGCATGTAGATGCCTGGCGTGGCAATGGGCGGCGGTGATTCATGACAAGGTTCGTAGAGTCCGATCGAAGTTCGATCAAGTTGTTCAGCAGCGTGAGCAACGACATGGCAGGAGATGCACCAAGGAAGAGGATGGTGAAACCAAACTTCATGGACAGCCCCAAGTATTCATTGAATGTCACGCGCCAGCCATAGTCCAATAGGTAGAATTGAGCTTCCACGGACGTTTGCGTCGCCACAGCGACTGAAGAACGACCGGCGCGATGCTGACTGAATAGCACGCGCGCATGAGGTACGACCCAGTCTTGTATCAATCCATTTGCCAACTGAAAGCAGAAAATCATGAGAAGGTACAGCCGCAGCTCGCCCAAACAGTCATTTTCAACACATGCCGCTCCGATGTAAGTCTTGACGAACGTGATGTAGAACAAGCCAGCAAAGTTGTTGACGGCGTGAAAGAGCACCGACTTGACAATGAACGCCCCTGTTGCATGCGTTAACATTTTCAACCATTTTCCAGGTGCAAACCTTCATGAGATGACTGAGTGCGGTGGTTTTCGAATTCATTCATTGCCTCGCAGATTGTGTTGTAGACGTAGTACATCGCGTTGATTTGAACGACGTTGGCAAGAGAAGTGACAGGGCCGGCCAAGAGAATTTCCGTGTTCGCCACGCGAATTGAGTATCCCCGCTTCATCATGTGAAATTGCAAATAGAAGATAGCGGCGACCACCGCCGCCACCAACAGTATAAGGACAGTCAAAAGCAGCCAGGTTAGACAACGTCGACGGCTCTTTTCTCTCTTGCTGAAGTATAGCATCGGCTGTCCTGTCACCGGGCTTCGGACCATTTGCCCAACGTACTGCGGACGAACTTGCTCCAGCGTGCTGAAGGTCGACG
Source organism: Aphanomyces invadans (assembly GCF_000520115.1). NCBI lineage: Eukaryota > Oomycota > Saprolegniomycetes > Saprolegniales > Verrucalvaceae > Aphanomyces > Aphanomyces invadans. The sequence continues at coordinate 248,360 of NW_008580178.1, read as the reverse complement.
TTCCCCACTGCATCGCAAGTCTCGACGCTTGGCGCTTCCACGACTTGAGGAAAAACGTAGCCCAGATGACGATCAACGTGCTTGCGATGGCCGCGACAAAGTTCTTGGGGATGCGCTTGGACAATTCCACAAGCCACAGGACAAAGCCAACGGCACCAGGAGCGATCAAGCATGTTGTATAGTGCCCAAGAAACGCAAAGTATAGGCCAATGCGCGAACCAAAATAACGCTGGATTGCATGCAATGGTTGCTGCCATGGAAATTGCCCCCAATGAAGCCACAAGGAGGCCAAATTCTTGAGTTCGGCGGCGTCGTGGAGTGAAAAATATGTCGAGAGGACGTTCGCATGCTTCAATTTGTCGAGGTTCAGGCCGGCACCTCCATGTCGATTTGTCATGATGCTCTCGAGGAGAAAAATACGCTGGCTGCTCGTAAAGAGACCATAGTGCGGTCCTTGCTTGGCGTACAGCAACTGCATATCCTCGCGGCCCGTGTATTTGAAGTAGATGAAGTCGTAGGGGGACATGTTGAACTCGTGCAACGTATCGTCAATTGGAAACGGAGCAATTCCACAGTTGGGGAATCCATGGAGCGAAACGTCACGCAGCTTCTCTTTGTCCATCGGCATGAGAAAGTCGATGCGATTTGCTTCGCGTGCAAAAACTTGGCGCGATCCCCTCACCAAGCAAAGAATAATGTCGGTGCTGGTCGACCACGTTGACGCTGACGGACACACAAGCTTGAGGGTCAGCCCTGCTTTCTTGAGCCGGTAGCAAATCTCGTCGATGGTGGGAGTTGTCTTGGAACTCTTCTTGGGCAAGCGCAGTCGATGAAGGACGTCGCTCAACGGAGATGGCGGCGTCACGGTCTGTTGGATCGATGGGAACACGAGCACAAAGTCCCATGCGTATCCGTCCTGGCAAAGCAAGAGCTGATCTTCCTCGTCCATGATCGAGGCGTCTTCCGCAGTTGGTGGCATGAGCGGCGGGACGAGGTGTGGACCTGGCGATTCCATCGCAAGAAGATTTCTGCCATGTCGCCGTTCCGGTCGACGCGCCGAATCGACGCGTGTGTGACATCGTTGGATTCCACCAATCACAATTGGGCAAAGTGAAACCGCCAGACGACACCGCACATTGCACCAAGGCGAGCGGGACGCGTCAGCAAAAGGAGGCCGGTGCATGTGCTTTGGCTGGCTTGTGCGTGCTTGTGATAGAGATTTCGACCTTGCGAACAGGATGCCGAAGGTTCAAACGATGCACGAAAACCTCGACGGCACGATCGAATACAACACAAACGAGTTTCAACCCGCCAGTTTCAGACTTCCTAACGGCCAACAGCCAAGTCTTGGGCTTGGATTTCATGGCAACTTCCAGTTTTTCCGTTGGCCTTGACGACTTGGAGTGCTTTTGGGCCCAAAGCATGCCTCAAGGCAGCGCCGAGCTGTGGATTGGCTAAATTTCCACTCAGAGGCTCCGCCTTGGCTGCAAGGGGACCAAGCATGGTTCAAATACTTTGTCAAACTTCTATACTCGCATCGCGCGATCCCAACGCGACTGAAGGAAGTCAGAGTTGCCTGCCTAGAAGCATCGGTCCTACACAGCCACAGCTTCAAACCACATTGAAAAAAGCGTCACAGCGCGCATTCTCAATCGTGACGGAACGAATGGCTATTGAAATTGAGCTCTTCATCATGGCGCTGACGGTGGAGGCCATGCGCAACCGCTGCCGCCTCAAGTCTCTATGACTAGCCATGGCACTAAGTCTCTGCCGAGCCCATCCACCACAACAGGCGAATCCATTATACGCCGCCAATATCTTGATCAGAGCACATCCCGCATGCAAAACGACTCGGCTGCTTTAAGAGGTATCCCGATGTATTCCTTCACGACGTTGTGATGCTTCATGCATTTTCACCGGATCTACACTTTCACTTGTAGCTGCGCGCGCCTTTCACGGTGAATTAATGTGATTCCATTTCGAATCTACTCCACCGTTGTGTCGGGTACATGGCATGAGCCATTGTCGCCATTTCGACGGTGGCAAACTCATGCGAGAGCGCAAGGCAGTTGGGGGACACCTCGGTACAGCCTGCACTAGTTTGCATTGTCACTGGAGCAATGCCTCCACTTGCCCTTCACCAAAATTTCGATCGCGTTCTTTTCCTGGCCACTGTGAACAAATATCAGTCACGTGGACAGGGTAGAGGCGCCGCACCAAAGTCAGAGTGAATACCGTTTTGCATGACGTTCGACATCGGCGTGGCACGTTCTGTGAGACGGGGCGAACGTTGGAAGTGTCGAGGCAACTTCTTCGACAAAGAAGTGAGCCCATTTTGCACGTCGACTTGTACCCGCGACGCAAATGCTCTGGAGCGCCGTCGTTAGCCTGTCACGAGCACTGTTCGCCACGGATACGCTCGAATTTCGTCTTGCCGAGACAAGTCCATGACGAGTCGACGAAGACGAGTTGAGGGACTGGTGGTTCCCTCGACAGGTATCGCCGTCGTTAACTTGTCCACCAAACTGTGGCAATCACGTTGGTGCTTTCGTTTGTACAAACTCACGTCGGACCCGTAGCTTATTGTGAGCGGGGTTTCCTTTCGAGTCGTCCCGAGTTCAATGCCACGTCCACCTCGCCAAAGAAGATCCGAGTAGAACCTCGCACGTCGTTCGGCACAAACTACTGCTGTACGTTGGGCTCGCCCGTGCATGAGGTCGGGTGCCAGTGTTTTGTTCATCGGGACGTTGTCATCGCTTCATCGCCCACGACGGTGTTGTCACAAAGCAACAAGGATGGGAAGCGAACAAAGTCGTGGGTCGAATTGGCCGCAATGGAACACTTCGACCTGACTCGATCGCGAATCGACTGGCCCGGTGACCAACTCGCGTCTCGAGGTCATGACGCTCGTGCCTAACCTGGCGCTGAAGCAAGCGATCGACGAGTTTGCGTCGTACGACTGCCTCCACGGCTGTTTCCTTCTCGTATCTACAGGCTTGCACACGGCGTTCCTCTGCCCACTTACCCATGCCCTCATGACAGATCCCGTGGTGCTCGCGTGCGACGGACACTCGTACGAGCGCGCGTCGCTCATGGCGTACATGAAGGACCACGGGAATAAGCCCGCTTACAGGGCACACCATTGACCCAAGCTGTCCTCACTCGTTCTTTTCCAACCACGCCCTCAAGCAAATAATGGCCGAGCGCTCCATTCTCGTCGACGCTGCTCAGTTAGCGAGCCATCGGGGTCGACTCCGTCGTCGTCGACGACTCACGCCAGCGAGGTCGTACACACTGGAGTCACTTGGTACAAATCGTCCGTCATCTGTGTGCCAGTTGTGAACGATTTGTGTTTGGCACGCACGAGCCATTCATTCTGATCACCGATTTTCCGACGGCTTTCGCACCACGTCTGCAACGTTTTCCCTCCGCCACGGCGACGTTGGCCAGTTGGCGAACGAGCTCCCTTGTGGCATGCGCGTCGGCTACCTCCTCCTGACAGGATACATCCTTGCTCTCAGTCCGTTTTCTTTGGCACTATTCAATTGTGCGCGTCGTGCAACCCGACGGGTGAGTTTGCCCGCTCCTGAAGCTCAATCGAGAGATGGTGCCTGCAACTGCGCCTGGCGGAGTGTTCTACTTGGGGGAACCGGCGCGACTGCCGTCGGCGCCATCACCGCATGACGTTGTGTATCGAATGGCTGGTGACGAGCGGACGTTGCCGCGCGGAACTCTTACGTGCTGGCGTGATGGACGTCGCTTCCGAGATGTTGTATCTACAGGTCCAAAAGTGGCAGATGTACCCAATGGCCAGGACCTCCTAGGAGCCGCCGACACTTGAACCATTACATATTGGTGGATTCCATGGCCGAAGACGACGCGGTGCATCCCGTGTTGATTCGGCACAGCCGTCCATGTTCTCCAAGTGAAGCGGCGGGCGATGCAGATGGTGGCCCATACCACCCGACGGCCCGAGAACGCCGCGTGCGTCTACGTTGGCGAAGTCTTGTCGTCCAATGCAACCTTCGTCACGCGTATTATCACGTCGAGCACACAGTCGTGTGACTGTGCGATGCAGACAACATCGAGGTGCTCGAGGTAGATGACCGAGTCGTTAGTTTGCCCACCGCGGAGTTCGGACCGTACAACCTGTCAAGCCCTGATCGAGCTCCAGTGGAGCCAAACTGCCGCCCGACCAACGCCCGAGTGCTGAGCATGTTTCCACCGACCACTTCGATCGAATGCATTGTCGATCGCGACGGGGATGTGTCGGCGAGTCACCTGCTTCTCGTCGCGATTCAAGTCGATGCGAATGTCGTGATCTGCCGCGACTGGACGAAACCATATCGTCCGCACTTCATTGCATCCAACACGCCCGACTGGGCCCGGCGACTCGATTTGTGCGCCTCCAACGGTAGGTCGGACGAAACGTGGCGTGCAGGTTTGTTTCTACAGAGTGGTGTGCATGGCCTTGGTAGGACTTTGCGTCGCCCACGTGGCACACGGTCCGGAAGGCGAGTGGTATTGCAGCGCCACGCATAACCCACGCAGCGCGACACACACTATGTCGACAAGCGCGTCCGCCCTGAAAGCGACAACCCAACGCCATCGTCGCATGTGGTTTCAATACAAATCGTTTCTCGTGTACAACTCGAGCATCACGCGAGTCGTCGGACAACGTGTGGCCAGCATTGGCCAACACCTTGCGCAGCACCCTCGACAACGTCCTCCTTCCGACCACCGTCGACAGCAACGACGACGGGTTCTTGGTCGAGGCCGACAGCCTGGTCACGACCAACCTCTCCGCGCCGCTCAAAGTGTGTAGCTACAAACCTGGGGCGTGTCTGCGGAGGTGAGCATGCTGGCAGCGATGCATGCATGACGCTGATGCACGGGTTGGGCAGCTGCGGCCATATACAACGAACATGTCGTGTAGTGGAAGCACTCGTTCATAGCCACACGAGGCATTCCGTCCGTCGTAGTCGACACAATCGAAGCGTTCTCTTTCCGCCATCACAGACTGCAGCGCCAGGACAAGGCGGAAGGTTGGCAGGGCACCCATCGCGTTTGATAAAGATCGTGTTGCACCGACAACGTTGAAAAAGAGTGTACAAGTTGATAAATTAACAGCACGCAAAGGACCGACTCGGCAAAAATTACACCATGGTGAACGCCATGCTCTGGATGTTGACGAGGGCAAACAGGCCCTCGGCCAGCAGCGCCCTCGTGGGGTAGATCGGGAGGTCGATGCGGTTAAAGCACGAGTGCACCTTGGGGAAAACGCCGCGCTCGTACGGCACGCCGTGCAGCGAAAACGGGCACAGCTGGCCGTCATGACTCGTCAACGCACGAAAGCCCTGCAACGGCACGCGAGACGATCCGGTCGTGAACTGGAGCAGCTTGGCCCGCTCCGACGCCGTCATGTCAAACTCGATGACGTCCCAGAACCACCCGACCACGTCCTCCAACGACTTGGACACGATCGTCGACCGCTTCCAGTCGGCCACGTCGATCTCGGAAAACCCACACAGCATCAACTCGAGCTCCTTGTAATCGAACGGCATCAACAGCTCCTGCGGCAGCACATCGTACAGGCCCTGGACCAAATGCTGTAGCTGCGGCGCGACCCGGTCAAACAGCAAGTACTGCACCATCCTGTCCACGTACTCGGCCTTGTTGGCGTTCGTGACGGCGATATCTCGTCCGCCAACCACAAGCTCGACCTCCGACCC
>NW_008580178.1:238372-242098 GCF_000520115.1 Aphanomyces invadans | reverse complement strand
AGTGGAATGGCAGGACTTGGCCGTCAATGATAGCTCGGCCCAGCAACCGGCCGATGGCCAAGTATCGATCCAAGTGGTTCGCGCCATGGACTTTTTCCGAGTTGGGGTTGATGTAGTAGGACTGGTCGGCGTTGTTGGTCACTGTAAAGAGCCCTTGGGTCGGCTCGAGGATGGCCATGGTCAGGACTGAGTACCATTCCCGTGTGACTCCACCGGCATCGACAGCAGTTTCGTGCTCAAAGGTGATCACACTGAGAGTGCACAGGTTTCGAAGAGGCGTTTTCGCTAGCCCTGTTAGCGACTGCTCCAAGATCGTGTCGCGGGATACGACGAGGCGGGCATGGCCGACGAAGTTGGCGGTTAGTTGCTCCACGAGCCACGCATATTTGATCGAAAAAGCCAATTGGCTGAGTGAATTGAGCTGGTAGAACCACCACGTGTCGAGTTCGTGGCCCAGCAGGGTGTAGCCGGCGATCGCGTCGTCCAGCGGGAGGAAGGCTAAGTTGATGTTTGGCGCCGTACGGCCCACGATGTGCCAACTCTGCGAGTCAACAGCGTCGTCTGTGTGATGCCAATGCCACAAACGACCATCGTACCCACGCCACCACTGCTTCCGAAACCTGCCAGCCGTGAAGTTTCGACTCATCGAGTGTAAAATTCATACCTGGCAGCAAGTTGCTTGTCCGTGAGTTGACTTATAGTTCCTTGGAGCTGGTCGAATGCAGGCGACTCGACGATGAAAAGTTCTACAGTCCAGATGACAACGGAATCGAGTGGCTGGCTGTACCTTTAGGTGTGTCGCACAGCACGCACGAGATTAAGGCATCTTGGTTGTGGAAGGCGCAAACATTGCACGTCCACTTCTTCACTTCTTCATCCCTGCACGACCTTGAGAAAAACGTGGCATGTCCAGCGACTCACGCCAACTTACATATCTTCGAGCTGATCGCGCGTGAGACCGGTCAAGTGCCCGACAAACCTATCGTGCACGTGAGCCATTCCCACAAGTCCACGTTTGTGTACTCGTTCGACAGCAACGCTTCATCCGCTTCATCACGAAGCCAGATATACCGAAAGTAGCACAGCACAATCGTGAATGCCACTGCGAAGCCGATGGAGAAGCTCACGGCCGTAACGGGGTCGTCCATGTCCATGACGAAGCGGCGAATTGGGCTGTCGCAGTAATGCCCATCCGTATCCGGAAAACGAAATACTGCCAAATTTTATACGTTCCTGCAAGATTCAGCACGGGATCCTCCGGATGGACACAACATATGCACAAGCGATATCAAAATATCGAGTCTATAGTAATCACTTGAGAGTCCATGCTACACCCACTTGCCAGAAAAAGCACTCTACCCACTGCTTGCAACAATTGTGCAACTACGTCAAGTGTAGTAGTACTCGGTAGGAAGACCTTCGACATTGTATCCCAGTTGTGTGGAAATTTCTGGACAATAGAGAGATTTTGCGAAATTTGCACTCACAGTCTCTTCAGGGCACTGTGACAAATTACGATTTTAGTGACTCTGAAAAGGCTGAATGATACTTGCATTTTGCACCATTTACTTCACTCTCCGGATAAAGTGTTCCTCAATTGAACTTGCATTGACGATGGTACTCTCGCTTGATGATGTTCTGGCCCTGCACATTGCTGCCAAGACTCGAAAACAACGACGACTTGTTTCTGCATTTCTTGCTTGCTCGTTCATTGAACGCCCGCTGATACCTGACGGTCGTTTCATCATGACAGCATACGTGGACGCACATGCCATCCTGGAGTTTCGATTTGACGTTCGTGGAATTCAAAAGCTCGGACTCCTCCTCGGACTTCCCGCTGTTATCATAACTGAGTCAAGGAACCGTGTGTGTCGAGACGAAGCCATGTGCATCATGCTGTCGCGCCTAGCACTTCCAACTCGTCTCTATTCCATCACAAACACATTTGGGCGATCTCAGTCTGCTATGTGCGAGATTTTTTTGTTCGTGATACAAGACATCTACGACCGCTGACACGACTTGCTTTTCTTCAATCTACGTCTTCTGCGTCGCAACATGGACCGATACTGCAGTGCCATCAAACAAAAAGGCGTCCCTGTTCCTGTGGTATACGGCTATATTGACGGTACCAAGCTGGCTGTCAGTCGAATTTCATCCACTGGCGATGGCGACAACCTCCAGCAGCAAGTTTACAGCGGCCACAAGCGCGTTCATTGCTTGAACTACCAAGGGATTACAGCACCCGACAGCATCTGCATTTACTTCTTCGGTCTTGTTGAAGGGAGAAAGCACGACACGACGATGCTTCGCCACAGTGCATTGTTGGATTTTTTTGCTTTACATTCTGATTTATTTCTGAATATGTTCATTTATGGTTATCCTGCTTATGGAGTTTCGACATTCTTGCTGTCTGGGCTCAAAGGAAATGATCTTTCAAGTGTGCAGAAAGCGTTCAATAAATGGATGAGTCGTGTTCGGCAATCAGTTGAATGGAATTTCAAAATCTTGAAGTCTTTGTGGGCATTTATTTCGTACAAAAAACTTGTCAAAAGTTCGGCTTTCACCTGTCGCGAAAATTGTTTTGGTGTCGATGTTGTTGACAAACTGCCATTGCTGCCATTTTGGTGGAAATCAAATGTCAAGCTACTTTGACCTAGAACCACCAACGTTGGAACAGTATCTAGACACTTTGGAAGTAGCAACAGTGTAAAGTCATGAATACACCTCAATTATTGCTTGTTGCTTAGTGCAGCTAGCAAGTTCATCATTGTTTGATGTTGCATTCGCGATTGTTCAAGCAGTAAATCGCGTTCTTTTTGGCGCTCTTCAAGATCCTTTATGTACTGGAACTTACGAAATTCGAGTTCCGCCTTGTTATCCTCCTTCATCATCGACACGATCCAGCAATTTGCTGCCGCCTCCGCTGCCCCCACTAGTCTCTGGGTCATCCGAAGCCTTCCGCTTCCCGAGTGACTGCAGCGCCTCCTCGCGTACATTCTTGCCCAAGGCCTCAATTCGTTCGGCCTCACGTTGGGCTTCGTCTAGCTGGTCCCGCTCTTCGTTCTTAGCGTCGCCGTACGAGGCAAGCAGCTCATCAAGAGGCTGCGTCTTCTCGCTAAATTCTCATCAACCTCAGATAACAGCAAGGACTTTCTGTTGAGACTACGATGGCCATCAAGAAGCAGTGTAAAACGATTGTGCGCCCGCTTCGCGTCGAAGCCACAAGAGCGGTGGCCACCTCTTCCCAGGCATCCATGATGGCACCACGGCGAGCTCGAAAGGGCATTCTTGCGTTGACCTCACGGAGGAGCATGATGTCCTCTTCACCCGTGAAGCGTCTGTTTGACAGAGAAGCCATCCAGTGTTCTTGAACTCTAGGGACCAGGGATTGCAATCCCTACACAAAGCCTGAACCAGTGACTCCTGATCAGTTCTGGAAAGGTTTTCAATTACTGTAGTACTAGTCTGTTCCCTTTTAAGTGGAAAAGCCAGTTCAATCGTGGGATGCAATCAGTGTGTTCATCGTGCACTCTGCAAAAATCAATGTATTCACATATTATACAATGTGAGAGGAATACGATGTCGTGGTGATTGTCCGTGTTGAAACCATGGAATCCCAAGCTGCCAAGCCCGCCACTGGAAAAGGGAGTAAGGTCAACATCAAGGACTGGCAACGAGAGGAGATATTCAAACATCTCCTCGAGGTGTCATGTGAGGGCCGTTTAC
>NW_008580178.1:213253-236673 GCF_000520115.1 Aphanomyces invadans | reverse complement strand
GTTTGAACCTACGCTTATACGTTAGAACCAAGGACTTCTCAGCACATATCAATATATAGAGAGCATTCAATTTGAAAGGTTATGCGTTTCATGATCATATGACTGCCATCATCGTTTGTCCAATAAAATCGAACTGGCTTTTCCACTTAAAAAGGAACGGACTTGTACATCTTACAGGTATACTTCTGGTTTTGTCGAACACCTGGTATTCTTGTGAAAAGAAAGAGATGGGATAGTTTGCAAAATCTCCCTAATATGGGCGGCTCACCGTACGTTTCGAGACTCGATTTCCTCCATAAATAAATCTGAAATTAGCTACCATGCTGTGTCGAATCGTTGATACTGTAGCATTGCAACTGCTGAGACCACGCAACGAGTTCTTGATGGAAGATCGACTAACAGGAGCAAATTTTCATGCTGTCATGTTGCTGCGGGTGTAGGTGCGAGCAAGCATCGCCGACCTCGTCGTGTGGCTGAGACTGGCAAGACAAACAATGCTCACGATCAAACCTTTTAGAAGAAATAACCTTCACAATACAATATTTCTGTTACGCTGAGTCGTTGAACTCGACGTGGCCGAATATTGCGAAAGTTTATCCTAGCGTACGAACCGGTGCAGTAAGCTTGACGGCGGCGGCGTGCAGGCTCAACTCTTGGACAAACTGTGTGTGCTTGTGGACATGACTGGATGAAAGCGGTCCCCACGTCAACGATATGAAGCTTGCGAGGAACGAGGTGGGTGCGATGTGTTCGCACCTCGTTCCTTGGGACGTCATGGCTCGATCGGCGCAGTGGCGCACGTACGAGACATAAATACATGGCTTTATACACACTGCAATGGCTGCGAGGTTTCGTGTGTGGGTCACACGAACGCCGGTCGGTTGTCCATCGAGTCGATCTTGAACTGAAAGCTCTCGGACCGGACAAACTGAGGCACGACTTCGTCCGCCTCCCGCCCGAGAATCTTGGACGACAAAAAGTCCTGGCGCTTGAGCTGGACTTGAATGCGCTCGGGAACGTTTTCCCAGTACCGTGACACGCTGTACCGAAACAGGAGCAACGTGGCAACGTACAGCACAAAGAGGCGCAACTTGGCCAAGTCGCCTTCGATCGTGTTGTCTGGAAAGTCGAACACGTTGGAAGAATAGACCAAAAAGAACCTGGAGCAAGTGCACGCGTGGTTAGATGTGATCTGCCGTGGCAAACACATACCCGTTGGTGAAGATGCTTAGCGTGACAAGGACTTCGAGCACGGTGACCCACTGCCCTGCCGTCGCGGCTTGGCGCGGCGTCGGTCGGCGGTATTCGTTCAAGAGCCGATACGCATCGATGCGGATTTCGCACACGTTGTTGATGAGGGACAGTAGCGGTGTAGCAGGGAATGCCCCGATGAACAAGATCGTGTACCCAAACTGCAACACGAGCTCGAGGTAGTCGTAGAACGTGCCAAGCCAGCCATAATCCGCCAGGTAAAACTCTTCCTCGAGGGGGTGGATGTGGTCTTGGGGGTGGCCGACTCGACACGCTGTCCACAGGCTCCACAGACGAGGCAAGAGGACCTGTTGTAGGTTCCCCCACAGCATTTGGAGCCCAAAGATGAAAAGAAGCGAGATGCGCAGCTCCCCGAGGCAATCGTTGTTCATGCATTGCACGCCAATGTACCGCTTGACGAACATGACGTAGAAGAGCGCGGCAAAGTTATTGATCACGTGAAACAAGATCGACTTGAGGATGAACGCGCCTACGTCCAGCCAAGCCGTGTGAGCACGGGGGAGTAGACCCAACGGAAAAACCTTCGTGCTCCGACTCGGTCGCGTGGTTTTCGATCTCATTCAGTTGGACACACACCGAGTCGTAGATTTGAAACATGACGGCAATTTGCGCCACGTTGGCCAAATTCGCGACGGGGCCGCCGATAAGAAAGTCCCACGACCCGACTCGAATCGAGTACTTGGCTTCGATCAAGTAGTTTTGCAAGTAAAAGTTCATCGAGACGAGGCCGGCCACGAGCCCAATGAGACCACACAGGAGCAACCAGCTCCAGCACATGCGGTTCAACTTTTCGCGCTTGTCAAAATACAGCATCGGGCGACCTGTAATGGGACTCGGGACCAGGCGCCCGACAAATTGCGGACGCGGCTGCTCGGTCGCTTGAAAGTTTGTCGTGCCTAGGGCAGGTCCATCTTAGCCCGGACGACGTCGAGGACGTATACCCCAGTGAAACGCCAGCGTGGCATTGTAGCGCCCCCAAGACTTCATCAAAAGCGTGGCCCAGATCACGATCCAGACACTGGAACAACCCACGACAACTTGGTCTCGTAGCCCTGAGTTGGGCAGCACGAGCTGAGGGATCCACAATCCGAGGCCGACAACGCCGGCGCCCATCAGCCACGTCGTGTAGTGCGCCAGGAACGCAAAGTACAACGCGATTTTCGACCCAAAGTACGATTGGATGGACGACAGTGGCTGCTGCCATGGCCAAAAGTGCCAGCTTAGCCAAGCTGCGGCAAGCTCCGACCTCTCGGTGGGTTCGTGAGCTGGGTAGAACGCGGCGAGGGTATTGTTGTGCAAAATCTTGTACAGGTCTAGACCAGCGCCGCCGTGCGTATTGGTCATGATGCTCTTCGTGAGGAGCATGCGCTGGGTACTCGAGAACAGCGAGTTCATCGGTCCCCGCTTGAGATACAATCGCTGCATGTCGTCACGGCACGAGTACTTGATATGAATGGACGTGTAGGGACCCATGTCGTAGAGTCCGAGGGTGTCTTGGATGGGGAAGGGCTGAATGTTCTGGAGCGGGTAACCCTGCAGCGCTGCCTCCATGAGCGCTCTTTCGTCGAGCAGCATGTTAAGCGAAATGCGGTCGGCTTCTTTCATGAGCAAATCGGGCGGCGCGCGCACGAGGCAAAAGACAAGACGCCGCACCGCTTTGTTCTTCGACATGGACGAGTAGAACAGCTTGAGCGACAGACCGGCCGCGTGCAGTCGGTGGCAAATGTCTTCGATCGACGGCTTGCGATGCATCGTCGACATCGGAAACACCAGCACGTAGTCCCACGCGTACCCATGCTCGTTCAAAAACGCATCCTGCTCGTAAATCGGCTCGTGGCTCTCCAAGTCACGGCTGCTCTCGCTGTGCCTGGTGTAAATCATCGCGCGCGCGCGGACTGTTGGATCTTGCTGAAAGGTCGCGGCGGCCTGCACCGCCTTCAACATACGACATGTAAAAAAGCGAAAATCCAGGACTTTTATATTCAAGTACTATATGCGTTCAGCTGCACATGGCTTGTTCATATACTTAATATAAGAATGTGGTCATCGTATTTTGTAAAATATCCAAACAAGTTAATAGTCGAAGTCATCGGCGTATTCGGCGGCGTGGTTGTCGTGAAGCGTCTGCCGCAGGCGGTCGTACTCGGCGATGAGGTGCCGCCGCTTCGTGCGCAGAGCTCGATGCCTGGCATAGAATGCCTGGAGGGCGTCAACGATGTTGGCAGCGATCCCTGGACTCGCGACGAAATCGTGCTCAAACACTACGACGAACTCATCGTCGCTGTACACGGCTACGCACACGTCATCAACATCTCGGTGATGCCATGCAAGCACATGGCTTACCCGTACAGATCTGCCCTGCCCCACGAGGACGCTCACGCAGCGCGGCCTCGAATTCAGGGTCCAAACCGCTGCAGTCCATGCCAAGGTTGTCCTTGACCACGTAGCCGCCGTAACGTGCCAAAAGCATCATGTGCACCCGACGCGCCCGTTTGAGGCGGTGGAGAAGCGACGTCGATATGTTGCTCGACAACACTCCTCCGGACCCCAGCACCATCGCGTACTCGTTGTTGTCGCCAAAAGTGACGAGCGAGTTGGGCTCCATTTCTGCACGAAACCGGGGCGGCACGTCGTCGCTGGCCCAGCAGCAGTCGCCGGTGCCGTCCGGCTTAGCGCCGCTGCAGTACCATTCTCCCCGCGGCCCCAACGCCATGCGATGGATTCGTCGGCCTACACGTGGAGATGGAACGAGTGGGCGGCATACTTGGGTCCGTGCCATACCTTTTTGAACGCAATTAAAGAGCTGCCTTTCAAATCGCCGTGGCAAGTGCCGCATGAACATGCGCTGACTCACGTCGCCCGTTTCTTGGACTTCGTCCAGGACCAGCGCCATCATCCCGGCCTGCTGGAGCACGAGTTGGATGAGCTTACCGGCGGGGCCTTCCGCGATCCTTGGCGGTGGGTTCTCAAGCGGGGCGACGTCGGTTAGAGCAAGCCACCCGTGGAGATCCGACTCGTTCCCGTGGGAAGATGGCACAGTCGTTCGCACAAAGGTGGTGGATGAGTCGAGTGAGACAGCGGCATTGCTTTTGACGAGCGAGAATGCCGGCAGCTCGATGAGGGGGACCCCGAGGTTTGTGTTGTTGGCGTTGCTGCAAAGGTCCATCTAAAGGAAGAGCAATGTGGTGAGCAACGACTGCACCTCCAAGGAATGAGGTGGTACGGCGCGAGGAAGAAGGTACAATTGCGGATTTGTGTCGATGGTCAGCCGGATCAAGGGACCCCAATCGTCAAGATGGACCCACAACTTGGACTGCTCCAGCCGGCCGTACGTGCGAGCTTCCAAGTCGACGACGGTCGCTTCAATGGACACGATATCGTGCGGATATGCTTTGTAGAGGCTGTTGGACGGGACGGATGGCGATGGCCACAGACTCAACGGCGTCGGTCTCGTAATCACAAACGCAAGCAACGTGTGGACGATCTCGAGGCGCTGCAGACAAGGAGTGCCGTCGCGAGTGGATTCACGGACGTACTGGCCTTCATGATGGCCCGAGAGTTCGACGAAGATCACGTTGTCTTCGCCGTAAAGACGTTCCTTCCCGAGAATGATCGTGTTCACAGGGAATGATGTGGATTGCGCTGTCACGAAGCTTGGTGCAACGTACACGGGCATGGGCTGTTCCACCACCACGTAAAGGAACGTGCCGCGTTCAGGCAAGGGTTCGAGCATGGGTAACAGAACTGGAGTACTACCAGGAACTGGTCGCTTGGAGGACTTGTCACAGTCGAAGAAGGGTGCAAATCGGTCGCGAAACTCGTGAATTGCTTGCTTCAGCGCGTGATTCGGCACGAGGTGCTTATGGTGCACAACCGCATTCGTGATGGGACTTGTCGAATTGGAACGAAACCATTGCGTGATGCTTGTTCGTTCGTACGAGTGTCCATCGGATGCGACGACAGGGTCCACCATAACATCGTGGGTGATGGGGCACACGAACGAGTCCAAGTATTCCTCCATGATGCTGCAGCAGCGACGTGTACCTGCGCGGACAAGGTGCCGCCCGTGCCAGCGGCCTCGGAGTTTTCTGAAAATTGACAATGACGTCATAAGACGCACCAATGCTGGCATGGATTTACTACAAACGGTGCTACTTTACTGGATGTGGTGCGTGTTCTCAAAGCGACGATACACGTTCAACACGTACGACATAAAGGCATGGAGAGCGGTGAAGGTGAGGGCGTCCACTGCATCCGCCACTGAGCAAGGACACTCCTCTTCCTTCATCGCCCCGCAGACGTCGTCGTCGCTGCTGTCATTGTCGACGACGGTTAGTGCTTACATGTAGGTGGTGTAAGATAAGGATGCAATAAATTTGATTGGATAATATTCAAAATATTCATCCAATAAAATACATCCGATGTTTTGATGGCGTAATCTTTGGCGAGATGCGATCGGTAAGTCGTGCGTGATGCGCCACTCTGGCCGACGTCGCCTCCCGATCATTCAACGGCGGCTACGTCGTGCTGCTCCTTGTCGTCGCTGAAGTCGTCGTCGCCTTGTACGATTGCTGCAAGTGGAGGGCCCAGTTCTATGACCTGCTCTTGCCAAACGAGGAAAGCATGGATGATGTGTGAGGTCCCTCCGTTGAGAGTGCGTGGCAGAATGGTTGGCGATACAGGAAGGTACCCCACGCGACACAATCTTGAAAGCAGGTCCGTAGGCGTGTTGTAGCTGCCGATCGTTGAATGGACGTCGAAGGTACTCAAAGGAAATGCGCCATTCACACTGCGGCCGAGCGGCCCACGTGCTTGCTGTGTTCGACTGTCAAAGGTAACAATGTCGACTGGTTCTACTTCGTGATGGACTCGCCGTCGCACGATTGTATCTCGTGGAATCCCTAGCCTTCGAGACGCTGAATGGCTCAACAGTTCGCATCGACCAACTCACGCGAGTGTCAGGTACGTAAACTTGTTAAACCCGACGGGATCAAAATGTTGTAGTGTTTGCAAGCAGTGGCGGTGGCACAGAGACACCACCGGTGTTTATATGAATGGACTTCCAAAACCCCCGAGACGTGGTCCGTGGCACGTAACCAGTTCGAGCAAGTCGCGTGAACTGCCGTGCCACTTGCCTTGGGCATCGTTGGCCGCCTGCTGCCATCGTGGTGGCTCTAAACGCTCGACCAACGCGACCAAGCACTGGGCCCATCCACCTCGTGAATAAGCCGTACACGGGGCGTGTCAAGTTCATCGTGTCCGAATCCTTCGAGTGTGGCGTTTTCCCCCAGGTGCTCTCGTGCGTCAACCGCATCGACGTCCCCTCTTGATCCGACGCGAGCTGCGGCGCGCGCTCATGTTCGTCGTGTCGGTGGCACGAAGTTCACTTTGCTCTTGCACGGTCCCAGCTACTCTGCAAGTGCACTTTGCAAGTTGAAGTTCAAAGTCGCATGTCGCGGAACGCTGCGTCGTATTTTGAGCATCGTGAGCAGCCCAGCGCAATGCAGCCATACCACTGACATGACGGAGTGGCCTCGCTAAAGATTCAAGACGCTCCGCCACGGTGGCTGCGCTGCCTCCCTGTCGGTGTGGCCCGATGTCGTGCCGTGGGTCCGACTATTGGAATTTTTTGTTGTTGTGTGTGTAAAAATGATTTTTTTTCTTTGGTACTTTTGATTTAAAAACACGCGCCGGACCGTCGGCGCCCAAGTAATGGGTGACGACGGTACAGCTCAACGCCGCGACCGACAGCATTGGCGCATTCGATGCCGACCGATGGCAGCAACGTAATGACGAATGGAGGCGTGGATATGCCGCTCTGCTTTGTTTCATTCTTTCTCGTTGGGCTGCTTCTGTTCTGCTGCATGCGCGTCGTGTGCTCCAAGCAGATTGCACAAGGCGACGATCCGTTGATCCCGAACGAGTACGTGCCACTCCAGTGAAGCGAGTGGCTTCTGTGGGTAGCACGGACTAACTCTGCGTGGGTTTGCAGGGAAGTTGGCCATCTTGCGGGCCTTACGCGCGACAAATTGGAGGGCAGGTACAGCTTGAGTTTTGGATTCGTCACCGGCGTTCCAGGACGAAGCTAACGTTCCTGGATGAATGGCCACAGGGAAGCTGAAGCGAAGAAGTGGACGTGCGGTATTTGCGCCTTCCACAATCCGTCCGACAAACTCACGTGCGTACTCTGCGATACAAGCAAAGGTACAGCAAGCTCGTTCATCGTATTCGAGGTGCTTGGCGGACTAACTGGCATTGCCCAGCAACGTTCTTGCTCGTCATGCCTGAATTTCGAGCCGTTGCTGGGACTTTACCTCTTGACCAACTCAACGACAAGCAGCGCAGTGCAAAGTACGTACACACGCTTTCCAGCGATCCCGTCATTTCCGAAACGCGACGACATTTCTCCAGTGGGCCACGTCGTCATGACGCTGTAGGAATCGCAACCAGTGGAAGCGAAAGCACAATGGATCCGCGTGGGAATGGCAGGCATTTCCACCGGCCAACGCGCACGACTACCTGGTGCTGGCGGCCGCTTCCACCACCGACAGCCCGTGCCTCATGCAGCCATCGACGATGTCGGCAGGCAGATCTGTCCTTGGTCACGTGCTGCCGTCATGGTGGTCTGGTCAGCTTGCCGAACTCCAAACAACACCATTCTCCCTGAAATACGCGTGGCTTCTCTCGTACTTGGCGACGGTATATCCTTCGCACGCCAAGCTAACGCTACGTCGCGAATCCATCTTCGACCAGTCCATGTATGCCTTGACCAAGGCTCCTACAGACCAGCTCTGCTTCTTGACCATCATCTCGCTGGTTGGAGAGAGCGCAGTCGACGCCGGCGGAGTCACACGGGAATGGTACACGCTGCTCACGATGGCCATCATGGATGAACGGAGAGGGCTCTTTACAGTAACCAACAACGCCGACCAGTCCTACTACATCAACCCCAACTCGGAAAACGTCCATGGCGCGAACCACTTGGATCGATACTTGGCCATCGGCCGGTTGCTGGGCCGAGCTATCATTGACGAGCAAGTCCTGCCATTCCACTTTTGCGTCCCCCTCTTCAAGATGCTCCTGGGGTATCCTGTCTCCATGGACGACATTCGGTATCTCGACCCGACTGTGTACTCGAGCCTCGTGTACGTCCGAGACTGCGACGACGTCGACGATCTCGCGCTCACGTTCAGTGTGACGGTGGACGAAGCCGGGTCGGAGGTCGAGCTTGTGGTTGGCGGACGAGATATCGCCGTCACGAACGCCAACAAGGCCGAGTACGTGGACAGGATGGTGCAGTACTTGCTGTTTGACCGGGTCGCGCCGCAGCTACAGCATTTGGTCCAGGGCCTGTACGACGTGCTGCCGCAGGAGCTGTTGATGCCGTTCGATTACAAGGAGCTCGAGTTGATCCTGTGTGGGTTTTCCGAGATCGACGTGGCCGACTGGAAGCGGTCGACGATCGTGTCCAAGTCGTTGGAGGACGTGGTCGGTTGGTTCTGGGACGTCATCGAGTTTGACATGACGGCGTCGGAGCGGGCCAAGCTGCTCCAGTTCACGACCGGATCGTCTCGCGTGCCGTTGCAGGGCTTTCGTGCGTTGACGAGCCAGCTATGCCCGTTTTCGCTGCACGGCGTGCCGTACGAGCGCGGCGTTTTCCCCAAGGTGCACTCGTGCTTTAACCGCATCGACCTCCCGATCTACCCCACGAGGGCGCTGCTGGCCGAGGGCCTGTGTGCCCTTGTCAACATCCAGAGCATGGCGTTCACGATGGTGTAGGCGTCTTCGTATTTAAATCCGACGCAGAACCACAACGTCTTTTGCCACAACGTCGATCGAAACGACAGCATGTCTCGTTCATGGATGCGGTGGCATTTCGGGATGGGAGGTCGCGTCGTCAAGCGTCTACTGGCAGAGCAATCCTGAAGCGTTGGCCACCGCCTCCACAAAAATTCCCACGTGGGGCAATCGAAAGTCATCGAAAGGAGCGTCCTCCACTCGACCAAGCGCGGTCGCCCTCGGGCCATATCAACGTCTTCCAAACATTCGTCCTGGATCGTGGGGAATGTAGAGATGTGGGGGAGGTCGACCAAGGGCATGCTCCACTGCTACTTATGTCACAACCATTTAAATAGTGCCGTGCCAACTACACTTTGTCCACGGACCTCTTTGGATGCTGCACGGCAACATTACGACGTCAAGAGGCGGGCATCTTCATCGATGCGGAGCCAGCATTTCGTCTCGTGGCATCGGTGGAAGGCTTGCCCCGTCGCGTCCAGCACGACGGCTTCCGACTCGACGACATCACCCATATCCATCCACGCGAGCACGTGAGCCGTGGATACTGTCGGCCACAGCGCGAGAGGCGTGCGGCGACCAAGGCAAAAGCGCATGCGCACTTCCATGGCTTCCACGAGCTCCAAGTCCCCCAGCGACACGTACGCAGTGTCGACAAGCGACCCGAAGGCGTCGCCGTCGACTTCGACGAAGGGCGCATTGTTGTCGACAAGCCCAACGAGAAGTGCATCGACGGGCAGCGGACGAACAAGCTCGGGCGGCATCGTGTCATGGCTGTCTTGGGACCACAGCACCGACGTCTCCCGCGAAACTCTGTAGACGGACGGCGGTTGGTTTGGGGATAGATTGGTGCTCGGTCGCGGCGGCGGGTTGTTGGTATAGAAAACCACCGGAAGTGGTGGAGACGGCGGTGGATATTCAATGGGGTACACCATGGGACTGCCGTCGGACTGGGTGAGTTTGCCGTTAAACTCTGCAATCGCCGCTTTGAGAGCATGATTTGGGACAACCTGGCGCAGGTTCAAGCGGTGATTTGTGAGTGGACTCTTGGAGCGCTTCGTGAACATGCCGAGGAACACCTTGCGATCTTGGATGTTGTTGCGGTCGTACGAATACCCATCGGCAGCGACGACAGGGTCGACCATCGTGGCTTTGCCGATGGGACAGCAGAAGGCCGAGAGAGTCGACGACAAAGGCGGCAGCGCGCCATGGCGCGCATACTCTTGAATCGCCAAGCGGAGGGTATGGTTTGGCACTAACCGTGACGAAGGCAATGGAGCGTTCGTGGCCGGGCTCGTGACTTTCTGTTCAAACCACGTCTCGATATCGTCGCGCTCGTACGAGTGACCATCGCACGCGACGACGGGGTCCTTCATCACTTCCTGGCTGATCGGGCACACAAACGACTCGAGCGCCTGCCGCGGCATGGTCTTTGCCGCCGCCCTCCTTGGTTTTTCTGGACGTGACATTGGATCCCGTCGAGTGTTGGTCCATGTAGGATTTACCGGAATTTCCCAGTTTGCCTGTCGAAACGTCCATCCCGTACCCGGAAAAACGCAATATTTTGCTAAAATTTCGCCTTCATCGGTCCAAATGAGAGTTTCGACGTGTACGAAGTGGTGGGATAAACCTGCACATGACATCATGAGAAATGTTGGATTTCTCGTTGGAACCCCGAGCCATGTCATGACGACGCCAGCCACGCCGCAGCCCTCGTCACGTTGTTTGGAGCGACTGGTGGACGCTACAGCAGGGCGCCCAGCTTTTGTGTGTGTGTGCTTCGAGATCGGCGTCGGATTTGCCGCAGGCGCCGTCTGTGCATGGCAGCGACCAGAGACACGGCAAACGCACTCTACGGTGGGGCCAATCTATGCCATGATACATGCATATTGAACGATCGTGGAGCTGTGGCCGTGAGCCAAATGCCTTGAGTTAGCCACGGCTCGGCGCGCTGGTTCGGGAAGTTTGTCGGTGGGGCATCGTTGCCGACGTATAAATTATGACAGGATATAGATTCTTCGCAGGTCTTCTCGATCATGTCACAAGTGGAAAGATCGCCAAGATGGACAACGTGCCCACACTCGCCGCGTTCACGTGCCCAATCGGCGGTAAGCGCATGGAAGATCCCGTGGTGGCGTCGGACGGGTACTCGTACGACCGCCGCTTCTTGGAGGCATGGTTGGAGGTGCAGAGTACAAGTCCCACCACACAACAACCATTGCCATCGAAGGTTTTGCTGCCAAACCACGCGCTCAAATCCGCCATCCACGAAGTTGCAGTCCACGGTGTGTCGATCGAAATTGTATCGTTCGTCGGTCCCATCACGCAGGATGTGTTTGTCGAGCCCGTCGTTGCCTGCGACGGACACACGTACGAGCGCACGAGTATTCAACACTGGTTTCGCACGAGGCGGACGAGTCCCGTTACCAACGCTGTCTTGCACAACACGACGCTCCTTCCCAACCACACACTCAAGAAAGCTATCGAAGAAGTGTGGCCCAAGTCGTCGTCGCGAACTCTTGCCCCTCCCATCGTCGTCGTGTCGCATGACACCGTCACTTGCGACGGGTGCGGCATGCATCCCATTGTCGGTCCGCGATACAAATCCCATACAGCCAAGAACTTTGACTTATGTGCCGTTTGTGAAGCTTCGGGTGCATTTGTCGCTCAGGAGCCGTTCTTCAAGATTCTGGACTCGCGGATCCTGGGAAGGCCAGCCACCCCGATCATCCCGCCGCCGCCGTCGTCGACGCCACATGCCTCGCCGACTGCACGAGCATCGATGCAATCGGATCCAGGACCCAACAACATGACTCGCCACCCCGCATACACTGTCTGCCATACGTCTGTCACGTGCGACGGATGCTTTGCGTTTCCAATCCGCGGCATTCGCTTCAAGTCGGGCGTCGCATTTGATTTTGATTTGTGCAGTGCCTGCGAAGCGTCTGGGCAGTTTGCATTTTGCGAACCGTTTTTGAAAATCCCCGACTCGCGCAAACTTGGCCGCCCGGCCACCATCGACGTGCACAATGTCGACCACACCGGTGACGTTTTGTATCGATTGCGAATGTCCGTTGCAGTGTGCTGGACTCCCAACCACCTCGACGTCCTGCGGACGTCCGGCGTCAACCCGCTTCTCCCGGTCAACTCGCTGCTCTTGGGCAAGCGCCGCGTCCGGGGCGATGATGGCATTGTATACGTCGAAGTGTCGGGGCGAATTCTAGGCCTTCCAGCAGTACAGGCATACGTCCCACAAGAAATCGAGTCTCTCGGCTCTGACAATCGACGACCCGACATCGGCGTGACACGCGAGCGCACGATGGACGAAGAGGTGATAGCACAGCAGCGCCGTGTGTTTGTGACGACCCGGGCGCTTCCCCTGCGACGGTGGCCGTCCAACCTAGACAGCGCCATCGGTTCGACGCAAATGATCAGCGCACACGCCGAAGTGAGTACGGATGCCGTCGTGCTGAACGAACTGCACCAGCCATTCTACCGCATTGCCCACAAAAACGAGTGGGTGTGCATTCTCGACGACCAAGACGCGATGCTTGTCGCCAGCTAGCATGTACATGGAAATAGTCGCATGATGAGTGCTGGCGTTCCTGCCGCATGGACATTTCAGAAGTGTGCCATTTTGTTTCACACGTTTGAAATGTCTCCGACATCCATGGTTGATGAGGATATCGACATGCCGAAGTGTCGTCGATCGATGACGGTAAAGGAGGCACGAAGGTGTCGGCGGCATGCTCGTCGACGCACCTGCTATGGCCGAGGCATCGCAATGCCCCAAGTGCAGTGTTAAAGTCCACGGAGCGTTCACGCCGTTGATTTGGGCGTTCAAGTCGCACAGGATCGACCCGCAAGCCGAGTCAAACATTTCCACGAAGTCTGACTGCTGCTGCAGGTAGTAATCCACAGGTTCGCAGCGGAAGGATGCCTTTGACAACCCAGCGACGTGCAGCGTGAGGGATGGCGCGGCCGTCCTTTGGATGAACTTGATGTGTTGACAGTCGTTGGTTGAAAACGTAGGTTTTGGCGTATTTTTCTGGTCACGACAAAATAAATATATGAAATATCTGCGCAAATAAAGAAATACATGAATGAAAATCCGACATTGACGGCAATGGCCCGTGAGGACTCCGGGGCGGCGGATCCAACCAACTTCTCCACGCTGGACACGGCGATCTGCATGTCGTACCTCGTGTCGGTGCTAGTCGTCGGGGGCATTGCAACCTACGTGTCTCGGAAGAAGACAACTCTGGACGAGTACTACCTTGGCGGTCGAACCCTGCCATGGTGGATGCTCGGGATCGCAGACGTGTCGAGCTACATCGACATTGCGGGGACCATGATCAACACGGGGCTCATCTATGCGCTGGGAGTGCGTGGCATGTTTATCGAGGTCCGCGGCGGCCTCTGCCTCTTCCTCGCGTTCCAGCTCGCGTTCACGGGCAAACTCGCGCGTCGATGTCCCGTTCGAACGAAGGGCGAATGGTGCATCTCGTTTCTTGCTTCGTTTTCGTCATGTTCCATGTAGGATCAAATTTCGATTCGGCGCCAAGGTGGGAGGTCGGCTCGCCCGGACAGCAGTTGCGATCGTGTCGTTGATCGGCGGTATCTTCAGTGTGGCGTACTTTAGCATCGGCGGCGGCAAGTTTGTGACCGAGTTCGTCGCTGTGCCTGCATACGCAGGCCTTCCGCCCGACTTTTGGGCGTCGGGTATCCTCATGGCGATCGCACTCATGTACACGATCGTGGCCGGATTCACGTCGATGGTCCTCACGGACATTTACCAGTCGTTGTTCATTTACCCATCGTTCGTTGCCGTGTCGATTTGGGGCATGCAAGTAACGCTTCCCGCCGAGTTCCACGTATTCCTCCCGACGTTCAACACGAGCTCGTTCCTGAACGTGACGACGACGCATGATGCGTGGACTGCCGCCGCCCTGTCGTCTCCGAACGTGCCGGCAGAAAGTCCGTTCGCCATGTACAACTCGTTCCGTGGCATCGTGTTCCTGTACCTTACGCTGCAGTGCCTTCGATCGGCATCTGGACCTGGTGGTAAGCACAATCGTGATCCAACGCTGCATTCATGTCGTTTGGACATGATGTGCCGTGTGTCCAAGTTGCCCTAACTACCAGGACCAGGTGGAGGATTGCAAACGGTGCTTGCAACCAAGTCCGAACTCGACGTGCGCAAGCAGAGCATGCTAGCGATGCTCCTGCTGCTCTTCCGATGGGCGTTTGGAGCCGCCATCGCAGTCTTGGCAATTCACTACACCATTGCTCATCCCAACGTGACCCTCGACGCGGAAAAGGTTGTGCCGTTTGTGCTGGCCAACGTGTTGCCTTCAGGTAATGCCGTTGTCGCGCGGATGACCCGCGATGTCTCCACCTTGTAGGCTACCGTGGGTTCGTTGTGGCGTCGCTGCTGGCTGCCGCTCTGACCACGTTTGATTCGACCATTCACAGCGCTTCGTCGTACTGGACGATCGATATTTACCACGCCATCCTGCACCCGAGAGCGACGGCGGCGCAGTTGGTCTTTCAAGCGAGGTTGTCCACAGTCGTGATCCTGTTGCTTGGATGGCTGCTGTCCCTTGGCATAGTGACCATCAACCGCATTTGGGGGTACGTTTGTGCGACTTGGTCAACGAGTCGATCATGTCATGTGCAGGTTCATGACGATTGCCATGTGCGGGGGTGTTGTGTACCCGTTTTTCCTATCGTGGTACTGGGCGCGCTTCAACGGCGCCGGGTGCGCTGCCGGCCTCGTCACGGGCATTGTGGCTGCGGCCACTATCTTTTTGTACGTGTTCGTGGGCACAATGGGAGCAAGCTGACACGTTGATGTGGCTCATCTGCACAGCGCCTGGCCTCATGTGGGCGAGTCCGACGTGTTCTTGTGGTCGTCTACGGCATCGGGTTTTGTGTCGATCGTGACTGCCTACCTCTCTCCGGCGACGACTCCTCAAACTCTCAACACGTTCTACAAATTCGTGCGGCCACCTGGTCTATGGCGAGAGGTATTCCAGGTCTTCGCCGCCATGCATCTGCGGTGGTTTCTCATCGTTTTGTCAACAAGAGGCAGCGAACTCCAACGTCGACGTGGTTGTAGGTGTCGTGCACATGCTTTCGAACTGACGAACTGGCGGCGATCTCGGCCGAGAACTGGAAGGACCTCGGCTGCTCTGGAATGCTGCTCGTCGTGCAAATCGCGACATACGTCTTGGCAGTGAGTGTCGTGCTCAAGGTGTGGCATCAAGCAGCAGTTCTCGCCGTTATCTTGGGGGCGGTCCTCCCAGTTATCTACTTCAAATGGTACCTACCCGTCGACGGCCTGGCTCAAGTCATCTCGTACGAGCCACTGCTCCTCGATCAAGACAAGGACGCATGGGGGTAACCAGTGGCGCATGCACGAAGGCCTCGAACACACGACACGTCATTGTTGATGTGGATGGCTGCGCGGACTCTGCACTTTGTGCCACGAGCAGGGCTTAGACAATCTGCATTCAGCCGTCGGTGAAACAAGTAGCATGTCGTCGAAATTTCGCACGTAAGTCATCACGCACTCCCATCCAGATCGAGCTTTCCATTCCCATCGAAGCAATGTCAAGTTTGCACACAGGGGCGCCTACAACTCGATTCCGTGGACTACTTGACATTGCGTGGGTCCTCGCCAGGCGCTGGGATGCGCTTGATGACTAACTCGGACGTATTCAGCTTTTGCATGATTTTCTACACAAGTTGAATGAGACTGGTGCAAGTCTCGATGTTGTGGTACCCGATGCTCCTCGTCCAAGTTGAACGCTCGTTCGCTTTGGCTCTTGACGAGCACGTCCTTCTTCTCCATCTTCCCGTCGAGGAACTGATTCAGAACGGTGAACCCACCGACCACGAACAGCACGAACGGCATGCCGACTTTGACGAACAAGTTGGTCTTCTTCCGCGCGGCTGCCATCCTTCGTTCCTCGAGTTGAAACGAAATTGGCAAGACCAGCCAATCCGATTTCATTGTCTGAGGTCTACGACTTTCGATTCGCTGTATTTTCACCAATCAATGCACAGAAATAGAAGGGAGTGCGATATTACTGGTTATATTTGAACCAATGAATTACCAACAATCCCCGTTGTACATGTTGTATTTTTCTTCCAGTGGCGGCGGCGAATTCGGCGGCGGCGCGCACGATGCACTTGAACTTAGGCCAATACATCTTCCTCTTTGGCGTGAGCGTCGGGTCCTTGTTCGCGGGATCCATCGCGATGCACTCAGTCCTCCAGCCTGACTTGGTATGGCTCGCTCCATGAACGTTTCCGTGGCGCTCACTCCTTGGTCCCTTCCAGACCATTCCAATTCTTCCAGACGACGATGCCGACGACTCGAAGCAGTAGACAATCCAATAAACGAGAAATTTCGATATGCGACAGCTCTTGGTTACAGGATGGCAGATCCATTTACATGGGTATCGAAGAACGAAGTCATCGAAAATAGCGGTCGTGATCAAGGTAATCTCGGACAGGGGGTGGGACGTGCAATGCGCGCTGGCGCCACGCCCGCGCGTCTTCCTCCGCTTGGTGACGTCGGCATCGCATCAAGTTCGTGCACAGATTGCAGTCGGTCGAGAAGAATCGCACGACAGGATGATGTTGCGTCATGAAGAACTCGGACTCGTTCCAGCCGTCGTAGGCACCAGTATACTCGCAATTGTGGGTAAAATTCCACCCGAACAGTTCTGACGTCGTGTGATAAAGCTGGGCGAGCTGCACGTCCAGTTCAGCATCTACGGGGAACTCCATCAGCATCGTCGTCCACACAGAAACGTTGTCGCACCCCTTGACATGTCCACTTGCTGCTGCTCATCCACATCCTCGCCCCAGTCCGGCCGCCGCCGCCGCCTTCCATGGTACTCGCGACCGCCATGGTCCGTGTCTCCCGCGTCGTCGTCGTAGTTGGATTCCACGTGTACAATGAACGAGTCGAACTTGCGCTTGAGTGGCAGCATCGGCTTGAATTCTGCCGCCGTTGGGTTCAGTGTGCGCGGGGTGGAAGCAAGATGAGCGTTCGAGGCTGACGAAGGCGCCTTTTTTGGTGATAAGTGCGACTGTGGAAGGGACAGCGTTGCAGTTGTCAGGAAGGGCTGGGACGATGCGGGCGGGGTCAGCGGCTCGGTAGGCGAGGGAGACATCGATTGCTTCTTCGTTGGGGTGGTGGGGAGGGAAAGGGACTCATTTGGACGATTGTCAATTTGTGCGTGAAAGTTTGGTACGATGTGAAGTGAAGGCGACGACGAGTTCACGACCTTCCGCCGCTTCTTCCGCTTCTTACCAGTGGACGTCTTGCCTCCTTGTTTCGTCTCTTGGTCCACTTCCTGAAGCAGAGCTTCCATTTGCCGCAGCGATTCTCTTTCCAGGTATGTCACGAAGCTCTTGATGATCAACTGCCGACTCGGTTTGTGAGACACATCGAGAGGTCGAGGTTGGGAGTACCTGTTCGAGCAACATGGCGATGAGATGCTGATACTCGTCCCAAGAGCTCACGCCTTCGCTGTCGTGGAAGAAGAGTTGGGTGAAGTCCTTGTCGCTCAAGACATAGGGTTGGCTGAGGAACCCATGCAGGTTTGCTTGGATGAGCTCAAACAGAGCCGATGCATGGCCGTCCTGGACGAGTTCGTTCTTGACCGTCATAATGCCAGTGCCAATGTCCATAAACTCCATGGCTTCCAGAAGTTCGTACGTCGGTTCGTCTGCGGTGGACGAGGAGGCTTTTTTGAGTCGGCGTTGCATGAGCCCCACACATAACAGCGAAAAGTTGAGTTTGTACAGCTGCTTGACGAGATCCGCTTCGTCGAGAAAGAGAACACTCTGGCGCTCCGTCACTGTCAAGTTGTTCCAGTAATCATTCACCCGCGCCGGCATGGACATCTGCCGCGTCATCTTCATGTACTTCTGCCACACCGCGCCGCCCATCGCACGAACCGATTGTTGGTCAACCCAGCAGATCACGCGGGTGCGTTCTCTTAAGTGCGATATTGAACCTTGGTTTACACTTGGTATTTGTATTCGTCGAGCAATCACCGAGCCTTCAACACGCGCCAAAACAAAAAACTGAATTTCGACGAACGTTTAAAGGAATAAACCCTGATTTAGCTGTTCAAAACCTGTCCTGCAGACTCGAGTACAATGTGGTTCCCCTTACATCCAGTAGGGTTGCGTCTCTTGTATTCCATTCTATACTTATGAAGCAGTCAGTGGGGATGCTCTAAATGCATTGGTACGAACAGAATTGTTCACATTGAGCTCTGGTGTAACGAGAGTTGCGTTGCCGAGAGAAAACACAAGGCGGTGTGGTTTCTTGTTAATACAAATAACGCATTAGGCGATTTTGACGTCGAACTTAAGAATTATCGAACACCGCCAAAGTTTCCAAATTCTTCGAGAAAGGAGCCACCATCACGGAGTTGGCCAGGCGGCGCCATCGCCGACGCAGGCAGACCATTATGGCAGCAAATGAAGTAGGACGGAAAGAGGCCCTGCATGCAATGGTGGGAGAGCAGATACGGTATCTCTTACGACGAATAATGGTAGCCTGGAGTTTCGACGATGGGTATGTGGGGCCGACTCCATAGGGGCAAGACCTGTGCATACCACCGGAGCTTTTTCTCGATCTCCCCCTGGAAAGCCTCGAATCGGCGAAAATTGGCCTCAAGTTGGCGTAGAGTTGTAGGGTTGCGCTCCCGGGACAGCAACCCGGCCAACTTGGACACACACAACGCCGCCATGGCATGTTTGACTTCGTTTTCATTCCGCCGCACTACGATTGTGCTCATGTAAATCGTTCGAGGTGACCATGACGAATGCGTACTCAGGTTGCAATACATGCACTGTTGAAACTTGCACGGGTAATGGGCGCGATGTCGTGCGATCGCGGCGCCTTCTCGCGTCGACAGCACTTTGGTGGGATCCACTTTGTGCGTTTCGTCGTACGTTTGAGTCCTCTGCGCCCACGCCGCACACTCTCGTTGGCAGTACCTGGTGTACTTGCAATTCGTGGCGTTGGTGATATGCAGCCCATCGTGCACCCATTCCCGCCACGTTGCCACGTTTGTGGCATTGCCTTGAAAAATGTACTCGCTGATCGGATCGCACCGACGCTTCCATGTCGGCATCTAACCATCCTTCATTACGTTCATCCAAGCATGCACATGGCATTACCGCAACGTGGCAAAAGTGGTTTTGGATTGGCGGTAGCTTGGTCGTCGGTAGCTGTAGCCGTCGGACCACGTCAAATGCTTCCTTGAGTTCAAGCTCGCACGTTTGCTTGCGAACCATCAGGGACTGCCTCTCATGCGCTTGAAACTTTGCTTCGGCGACCGGCACATCCGCCGACGGTGGCGGCACGACGGACAGCGCATGGCTGAGTGCAACGTATGTGTATTGCAGCCGCCGTTGCAATACTAGAATGTTGGTCCTTCAACGTGAGAAAAAGAAAAAAGCCAAGTATTAAAGAACACGCGAGGTAGGAGAAAAAGACACGACGCTCGCCATGAAGAAGAACGCGAGTAAAAAAAGAATGCAACAAGCAAGCGCTCGCACCATGGACACACAAGGCGCAGGTGGCGGCATGTGGGCACGTTTCGCAGTGCTGTGTGAGGTTCGCAAATGCCCGACACATCGCAGACCGATCGGGACAGGACACGCCGGCCGCGCAATGCTTCAGGTGGCGACTTGCAGACACACAGGCGTTGTCGCGACACTGCGTGAAATGGACACAGTTGACTGCATCGTGGATGATGCAATATGCACGAAGCTGTTCGATCAACATGATGTTGAGGGGTTCTAGGTGCTTGAGTTCCTATCGCAGGGTAAGGCATCGCTTACGACATTCGGTTGCTTACGTCGTCGGCTTCGTCAACGACCTCTGTTGTCATGTCGTTGTCATCATCGATAAAGACGATTTCTGGCCCGCCGTGTTCAGTAGGACTGCTGTCCAAGGAACTGCTTGAGTCGTGGATTGTTTTTTTGTCGCTTTGGCTGCTGCTAGTTGGGCACGCTGTAGCGTTCGTGCCTGATTGCATGGAGTTGGTCCCAGAGAACAAGGGCTGTTCGAACAAGGCAGTGTCCAGTGGCTTGGGTTTGCTTGAGTCCACCGCAGGTTGGTCGGCGGTGGGAACAGTCGTCGAATCTACAGCATCGTCTTGTGGAGCGTCAAGGGCTTGCCGGAGCAGCAGCATCTTCTCCTGGATCTGTGCCTCCAATGCATCCTCAACAGAGGCGATAGCTGTGTCAGCGGTTGTATCGCGCCGGGCGTGGTGTCGTGATGCCCCGACTGCATGCCATGCATCCGAGCACGGCCGGCAATGACGCACAGCTCCCTTCACGCCAGACGGCCTTGCACACGCATCGCACTCCACCGTCCACTTGGCGCACTTGCACCATGTGCACTCGGCCATCTCGTCTTGGGATTGTTAGTCGATGCAAACAGCGGTAATCCTAAACCATTTGAAGGTGTCCGGATAACAATATCCGGGAGAAATATTTTCACAATGTTTCAAAATCATCTTCTGGCACAAGAATATGTCTTGTAAAACACCCCCCGATAAGAACGATTTGCCAGGTTGAAGGTAGAGAATTGCGTACTCCGGGGCAAAGCGCAGGTCATGCGTATGTTTCCTGCAGATGGCGCCGTGGCGAGAGCCCCCATCGTGCATGTCGCCGAACGTTCGACCTCGTCGTCTCTCGGTAAAAGCGGTAGGTGCGCCGTAGACGAGACATACAGAAAATGAATCGTACTTTACGTATTTTCTGATGTCTCACTTAAGTACGTGACTGAATGGATTCGCAGGGGAGAACGACAACGGCGCACGAGCTGCTGAACGGCGCTGGCCGACTCTGCGATGTCTGCCACGAAATAGGTAGGCATGATGTCGGGGCACATCGTTTGGCCGTCTCTACGCTGTTGACGCTGCGGTCGTCCTAGGAAACACAAGGTGCTGATCACTTTTGTGGCGGCGCACTCGTTTTGCGCGGGCAAATCATGCCATCTGAAGGCGTCCTTCTTACAACAGCAAGCCGTCGTTGTCGTAGAGGTCTGTCTTGCTGGAGAGTATAGTTGAGATCGCTTCTCGGAGTAACACCGACTTGACGCTCGACCGGACCGGTTGGTTGGGTTTGCCTCCAACGCCAGCACCCATTACTTACCGGGCCAAATCTCCATCGACGGCGACTACTCACTTTGGTGTTACAACCGTCAGCGTGAATATCTAAACCTGTTTGTCGTGGTGGGCACAGAGCCACAGCGGCATACCCAAGCGTTGGTGCTGACAGGACGCACGGGCACCTGCAAGGGGATTTCTCGGTGGGCATGATGCGCGATCGCCAGTTGGGGCGTGAAAATTTCACTGCCCTTCTTGCGGTACACACGCGCAGAGTGGGATTATTCTGTTTATCCCAGCCCATCATCCGGATAGCATGACTGGTTGTGGTCTGAGAAGGATGTTTTTCCCATTAAGTCCCGCTTGCCCGAGTTCGGCTGTGCATTTCATCCGGACGTCGACCGTGGTGAGACGACCATTTCGGGTTTTTCCACGGCAGAGGTGATGATGCGTGGCCTTTTCCGAGGCGCCGCCGTCGCGGCAGCGATGGTGATGTCCGTGACGGCACAGCTGACGGACTTCCCTCTGTGTCGAGGCAATCCCGTGTCTTCGTACAGTGCGGCAGTGAATGAGTACCCGGAACTCAAGAACGCGATTGAAAAGGTCAGCCAGCACCAAATTGTGACGTGGTGGACAGACAACAACCCGGACTACGACAAAGAGATGCAAAAACTCCTCAACAACTGCAACGCTTCGACGGTGCCCACGATCGTGGTGTACGGCCTCCCCAACAAGGATTGCAAGGCCGGGTTCTCGAACGTGGGTGCGAACAAAGACTCGGACATGTACGTGAGTTTTGTCAAAGAGCTTGTGTCGTTGGTCGGGACCCGACCGGTCAATTATATCCTGGAGCCGGACGCTGTTGGTCTTGCTATCGATACCGAGTGCGGGAAAACGGCCGGGTACCTCGACAACATGATGACAGTGATCCCGATGTTGACCGAGGACAATGTGAACGCGAGTCTGTACATTGATGTGGGGTACTGGGCGTTCAAAACGGAAGAAATGTCGGCGGAAGTTGTGCAGGCTATCAAGCAGCTCGCATCCAAAGGCGGCACAGTTCGCGGTATTGCCTTGGGCACGTCCAACTACCGCAAGACGTCCGAAATGAGCGACTTGTGCGCCAAGTTCGTCAAGGCGTCCAAGAAGGACTACAAATGTGTGATCGACACGTCGCGCAACTACCTCGGTCCGAAAGAAGGCACAGGCGAATGGTGCAACAGTCAATATGCCGCAATCGGGGTGCCCCCCACGTCGAAGACTGAGAACGATTTGATCGATTACTTCCTTTGGATAAAGACCCCCGGTGAAAGCGACGGACCTTGTAACACCCCCGATATCTCGAAGGACGCCCTCAAGCATGGCCCACCTGCCGGCAAGTTTTTCGAGAAAGCTTTCAGCTTGATGTGGGACCGCGGGTACTTCGTGGACAAGAAGCTCGGTGACAAAATTGGCCGGTATTCGTTGGAAGTGGAACAAATCCAAGAAGGTGGAGGCATCAGCTACGTTGCGCTCATCGTCATTGTCGCGATTTGTATCGTCCTTGTCGTCGGCATTGTCTTCTTTAAGCGTCGCCACGACGCCAAGCAAGGTCGCGCCCGTGCCAACCACCGCCAAGTGGACGCCGAAGCAGCGGTGCGCAAGCCATACTTGTCTCTTTAAGTAAACTTAATTGCACAAACATATATTTTCGGTGCGAAGGTATATTAGCACTGCGTGAATTGTTCGAACAATGTGGCTAGCAAACTTCTTCATTCCCTCAGGTCCGTGCCATAAATTGTCGCCAAGTCACCATTACATATGACGTTATGGATTGACGGCACAATGTGCCGAGAGCAGCAGGTGCAAGTACTGCGCATGGCACTGGTTTTTCATATGAAGTGCATCGCTTTATCGATTCTTGATGCCTTCATTCTGGCCATTTCATCGACGATATGACTTCGGCGATCGCCGAACTGCGAGTGTGTAATTGTGAATAGCGCAAAATCCCGTGAATTGCAGCACCTCGACAAAACATGACTTACAGTCCACGAGACCATCGAGGGGTTTTTTCAACGAAATTCATGTTTTGCCCAACGTTGGGTGATGAAATTGCACATACAGACGTGGATTTTTATGCTGAATTCAACTGTAATTCTTATAGAGCCTGAAACCTTATACCCTTCGATTTCGTCTAAATTCACCTATAGCAACCTA
>NW_008580178.1:207641-208341 GCF_000520115.1 Aphanomyces invadans | reverse complement strand
CTTGCCATCGAGTTTGTTAAGGTTATTTCCTCGAGAGACTTGTATAAAATTATGCAATTTTCAAAAGGACCCTCGATGGTCTCGTGGACTGTTAGAAGTTTCATATATTGATAGGTGATGAAGGAGATCGAACAAGCAACAGTACCTGCCTCGTTTCGTAATACACTACTGCGATTAGATCATAAAAACAGCATGATCTCTTGGTGAACACAACGAAGAGCGGGAAATCTCAAGTGATGACGCCATTCATTACCCCGTTCAAATTCTAGCATGCATATATTCATATAAAACAAAGATATATTCGTATAATACAAAGAAATTCAACGACCAATATTCATGATGTGACAATCAAACTACGCAACCTCAACGATGTCAAACGCGAGGCCATCCTTCGCGAGGAACTGCTGCACAGCAATGCCACCTACATGACCAGGCTGACAAAGGGTCTTGGCCAGGACTTGGCGAGCAAGTGCAGCTGCCATGTTTTGACCCTCACCATGCTAAATCGAATGGCAATATCAGAACCACCGATAGCTCTCATGTGATTGGCCCTGAGTGACAGATTTGGCGTCCTTTGATTATCCAAGTGTATTGTTTCACTTGTATATACTGATTTCCCCCCGACTTTTA
Source organism: Aphanomyces invadans (assembly GCF_000520115.1). Taxonomy (NCBI): domain Eukaryota; phylum Oomycota; class Saprolegniomycetes; order Saprolegniales; family Verrucalvaceae; genus Aphanomyces; species Aphanomyces invadans. The sequence continues at coordinate 207,711 of NW_008580178.1, read as the reverse complement.
AACGGGCCAAAGTGAATAAAACTTGAGAATCGATAATATCGAATGTCGAGGTGAAATTGAAATTTCAAAA
>NW_008580178.1:169565-185041 GCF_000520115.1 Aphanomyces invadans | reverse complement strand
GATTGTGTTTGTTTCTCATCTTTCGTTTTCGCTACTGTATTTATCATTATTTCGCGGTGATTTTGGTGATGTTCGTAGTTGACATGTCATATCTCGCCAACGGAACATTGTTTCATTGCATTTTCATGATGGTCTGTCAGAAATGACCATTCGAATTGATTGAGTAAGTTCATTTGCATGCATCTGTAGTACGGAGGGCAAGTGAGGACGAAATCCGACTGTATCTATCTTTATTTCGCGCACTGTAGTTCATTCAATGTAACATGAAACAGAGGAAATAGTTTTTGTGATCTCGCTGAAGATTAGGATACCTCAACGAATGCTGAGGTTCCACTCCACACTGACTATACGGCATAACGCACATTGACGTCATGGAATCAATCCTGTACCACACGGGCTTCGAGCGGCAGCTCTACGGCATGAGCTATTTTCTTATTGTTTTTGAAGCTGTTGCAGTGTTGAAGGTTCCAACGTACAGCTTGCATGACATCATATGAATTTATAGTATGCTTGCGATATTATGTTACAACGAGGATGAAGCGACCAGGTTCATGTATTGATCTGAAGTAAGACGCGGATTTGACGCACTGTGTAGCGACGCTGATGGCGGCGTGCTGCAGGTCGGGGCGGTGACATGTCAATTGATCAGGGGACCAAAGGTGACAAGGTGAATCAAATTCACGAATTTGAATTTTGATTTGGCCAATCACACAGCTTAGATCAGGGGTGCTCTGATTGGTTAAATATGTTTGATTTTTTTGCGCTGTGGAATTTAAAAAAATATTTCCGGTACCACTGTGCGCCAGTTCACATGTAGTTCACGGTAGTACATACCAATGCAAAACATGCATGATATCATGTACTAGGTCGTAGAAATCTTTGTCACCCATTGGCTAAAAGTGCTACTATTTCTTGATGCTGCGTGGGGACATTTTTCTGTCGCAATCTGCCTGTATGAAACGATCGTTGCGTATGTATAATACTATCCACATACGAAGTTTGAGATGATTTTGTCTTGATATTTCGATCGCATTATGGCCTCTTAGTTCGTCGACCTAAGTGAAAAGCATCGAGTGTTGGAAGAGCTCGCTGGCCGAATTCGACAATGGTGCATGGCGCGCCGTAGACATCATGGGCCGACTACGCTGTCTGTATTGCCCGAAGTACATGACGCTGAATACAACAACTTCGTTGTCCTTCGCATCACTCGACTCACGGTTAGGAAATGTGGTATTCAAGCTGTCGAGAGTGCACAAATTGCGAATGGTTGGAACCGCAACACACTTGTCGGCCATGGTTTCCCCCCATGCGTGGCCATTGACGCAAGTATCGAAACCCTCCAAGTGCATTGTATTCGATGTCATGATTCTGCAAGCGGACTCATAGATTCCAAACATGATCCGGTTTTGCGACAACTCTGCATAACATGTGTGAATACTGCCTCTAGGAGGCGAGGATCCCGTTCGGTCTGGGGAGCTCTTGGGTGCGCCATGACGGCCCAACACATCATCGAGTGTCGTTCGAACGAATGGCATGACATAAGCATGACAGCGAAACGAGGTCATTCAAACATCGCAACGGCACCACCATGTACAACTCGAGCGTGTTGGGGAGACTCCAGTTGTTCAAAACTCTGTCCCGCCTTGGTGCCTCGTTTGGATATGCACCCAAAACTTTGAATGTTTTGGTGCACTTTGATGTTGCGAGAAACGACGACTCTTTTTTTCTGCGACACTTTATGTTTCGATGGGTGTCAAATTGAATTGCCTTTTTGGCATGAAACAAAAAAATAGTAAAATTTCATGACCGAGGAACATCTGGAAGTGTTCACTGGAACTCCCCGAGGGTATCCACGAGCGTCGAGCACATTTGATTCTGTGCCATGTCGTCGGCATCTCAGCAACAAGGCGGACTCGACTCGGCCCTGGGGAGATACCAGCTCTACACACTCGGTAGCACGATTGTGATTGTGATCTGTGCGATCATTTTCTGTCGATCCAAACACAAAGAGCCGACTGTGCCATTGCTGCCCAACGAGTGCGATGCCGTCGCACGGCACCATGTACTGATGGAGCGTCTGTAGGCACGTGGGCCACTTGGCTGGGCTCCAGCGAGATGCCCTGGAAGACCCGTACGCTTCATTACGATCCGTGTCCTTGAAACTTATGCTCCGACCCGTAGCTCGTTGGAGGCCAAAAAGTGGCGATGCAATATTTGCGGGTTCCGAAACGCGACCGACCAGCTCGAGTGTGCATTGTGTCGTTCGAGCCAAGGTAGCCACCGTCCGTGTTCGCGACAATGGTCTCACTAGAAACGTGCAGCGTTGTACCTGCTTGTCACACCCGAGTTTGCAACGGCCGACGGCACTGTCGTGGCCTTGGACAACCTCAACTCGACGCAGCGCAGTGCCAGGTATTCCTCGCCAACGCAACATCCTTCGTCACAAGATTGGTGGTAGGGAGCGCCATGACTGGATGCGCGAGTACAACTCGACGACCGGCGTTCTTTGGAAAGCCAACCACACCGATCCCTCCACTCTCAACCATTACATTGTCAGCTGCACGAAGGATGAAAACACGCTGAAGTGGCTCGCCTTCGACGCGACATTTGCTGGCGTTCACATTGGCAGTGGCGAATCGACACAATCGTGGTGGTATGGCCAGTTGGAGTACGTCCGCAGCCTCAGCTTCTCGCTCAAGTTTGCATGGCTCGTCAACCAGCTGACGACGCTCGATTCAACACACACGAAAATGAAGGTGTACCGGAACAAAATTTTTGAGGAATCGATCCAACTGCTCGTCATCTTGAAAGTCGATCAATTGTGCTCGAAAACAAAAATCACGCTGCTTGGCGAAAGCGCCATCGATGCCGGCGGCGTGACGAGGGAATGGTACACGCTGCTCACGGACGAAATCTTTAGCGCCGACCAAGGCTTGTTTTTCGTGTCCAACGTAGAAGACCAGTCCTTCTTCATCCAGCCCAACTCGGCCACACTCAACGGACCCAACCACCTCAACCACTTCCTCGCGGTCGGAAGACTTCTTGGGCGAGCCATCATCGACGGCCAAGTCCTGCCATTCCACTTTTGCGTCCCCCTCTTCAAGATGCTCCTGGGGTACCCTGTCTCCATGGACGACATTCGGTATCTCGACCCGACCGTGTACTCGAGCCTCGTGTACGTCCGAGACTGCGACGACGTCGACGATCTCGCGCTCACGTTCAGTGTGACGGTGGACGAAGCCGGGTCGGAGGTCGAGCTTGTGGTTGGCGGACGAGATATCGCCGTCACGAACGCCAACAAGGCCGAGTACGTGGACAGGATGGTGCAGTACTTGCTGTTTGACCGGGTCGCGCCGCAGCTACAGCATTTGGTCCAGGGCCTGTACGACGTGCTGCCGCAGGAGCTGCTGATGCCGTTCGATTACAAGGAGCTCGAGTTGATGCTGTGTGGGTTTTCCGAGATCGACGTGGCCGACTGGAAGCGGTCGACGATCGTGTCCAAGTCGTTGGAGGACGTGGTCGGTTGGTTCTGGGACGTCATCGAGTTTGACATGACGGCGTCGGAGCGGGCCAAGCTGCTCCAGTTCACGACCGGATCGTCTCGCGTGCCGTTGCAGGGGTTCAAGGCCCTCACGAGCAATGACGGCCGATTGTGTCCGTTCAATTTGTATGGCATTCCTTACACAAGAGGGTCGTTTCCGAGAGTCCACTCGTGCTTCAACCGCATCGACCTCCCTATTTATCCGACGCGGGAGTTGCTTCGGGAAGGTCTCTTCGTCTTGGTCACGATGGACACGGCAGAATTCACCATTGCTTGATTCAATCAACTAGCCTGCTGTGCCAGCTATGAGACATAACGATATTTAACTTATTGCGCATTGGACTTCGTCGACAAGGAGCGAACGATCCCTTTGACTTTACATTGTACCTTGTGATGGTCTCTCACATGCACGCACTGAAATGGGCTCCACGTGTGCGGCCCTCGCCGCTAGCAAACGTTTCTGCGTCGTACACTTAATGGGGGCAAACATGGTCCGCACGAAGTCGTGGCCAAGGCGTATGGGGCTCTTGTATCGATTCAGCGATCCCCATTTGGTCGGGATTCGAAACGCGAGGACGGCAAGTGCATGTGCCTATCGAATAAATAGCAAAGGCTCCATGGGGTTGGACAAGTCGAATCTAGGTTCCAGAAGGGAGCGCACGTGATGAGGAACACGATCTGGTTGTGGAGGGTGGGAGCAGCAGTCGCGATCAACGTCGTGCACTATCGTCGTAAGGTTGTCGAGGCCAACGACCAAGGGACACACTTGAAGCCAGCCACGACCGGATAGATCTTGAGCACTTTGGCGATCACATTGGCTGCACAACACGACATTCAACTCAACAGACGCCCCGAGCGACGTTAGCTGAGCACGCATCCTCCGGCCCCGTGGTGTGCAGTCGCCGTGTTGTGTTGTTCATGGAGCCTGCAGCTATTGCACTGCTGCCGGTGGATGCTCGACCGCTAGGACACAAAGCCGCACGCTCCTGTTGCACGACTAACTTTCGTCACTTCAATTCACATCTTCATCGCAGTTCTCGTCATGGTAGTCCCTTGGACCACCTGCGTGGCCTCAAGCGCGACGTACTGGAAGGTGAGGACGCGCTCATGGCTCGACAGGCCACAGCTGTGGCGAGTACTCCCCAGACAACGATGCTATTCCACCATGGTAGAATTCCATGTTGTCCCACATGACAACTCAATGCCCTCAAGCGCGCCGCCCGTTCGTGGCGCAGGTTTCGCTGTCATTCACGAGCATCTGGTAAAGTAAATAGGCATCCACTCTTCGCTGAGATGCACGTCCTTTGTTGAATGCTGACGGCTCAACTATGTGCAAGAACCAAGATGACGCTGCTCGGCGAGCAAAGCATCGACGCTGGCGGCGCCACGTCGGAATCGTACACACTCCTGACGCTCGCAGTCTTTGCGGAGAACTGTTGAACAGCCCATAAACTCAAACATCGATCCATATCAACGCGAACGCGGCCATGGATCACAGCCGCGAAACCTGGATTGCTTCTTTAGACAGAGAAGACGTCTCGAGCGAGCTACCGGGCAAGGCCAAGTCCAACTGTTCCAATTTTGCGTCCCCACAAGATCTCCTGGGTTCCCAGTTTCCATGGACGCCATCAGGTACTTCGACCTGTTCGTCCACTCGAGCCTCACCTACCCAACACAAGAGTTATTCCGGGAAAGTTTGTGATTCGGAATAACTAGTACTCGACTTGAACAACACAACGTATCAGGTGCGTGCGGGCCGTCGTCGCTTTCGCAGGGCACCCTACAGAGCAAGCAAAGCGCCTGCTACTACGACGGTGCCATGGATGCCCCAAGTGAGAAAGACCGAGTCGTTGGGGCTGCTGGATGTCAAAATTGCAGCTGCTGGCCGAGGGACTTGGTTGTTCAACTTTGACGGGTGTGGCTCCTCTGGCAAATGTGGTCTCTGCGTGGTCGGTGCGTCCGACCCGTCGGGCCTCGCAAGATCGGGCGTTTTGCTTTCGACTTGGGCAAGGACCATGGCTTCGGCATCCTGCTCGAGGACGGGGGCGAGGTTGTTCTGGACAAAGTACCCTTGGTTCCACAGAGTCCGAAACGCTTGAGGAAAGAAGACGGCGGCGGCGGGACCAGGCATCGCGTCAATCGAGTGCATCGGCCCTGCGATGGCGGTGCGATTGATACATTCCCCATCCGACTCGCCGGGGATCTTTATCCACAAAAACGCGTCGACGAGGTTAGGGAACCCCGTGTTTCGAGTGGGCGGGATTCCAATCGCCCCAAACTTGTTGTTGCACCACTCCGTCGTCGTCGTTGGCGTCTGGTAGTTCCGGGAAGTGTCGATCACACATCGCCAGTCGGGGTTGCCCGCCACTTGGATCAACCTGGCACATAAACTCGTTATCTCGGATACAGGGCGGTAGTTGGCCGTGTTGAGCACGATTCCACGGACAGAGTGCAGTCGACTGGTGGCGCTGACAACTTGAAGAGCCGACGCGATTTGCCGCGCTTTGTCGTCAGTTTGGAGCATCCAGTACCCGACATCCACATACAACATGGCGTTCGCGTTGTTGGTGGTAAGTACCGCGCTTGCTCTCTGCATGTTGTCGAGGTAACCTGCATCCTGGCCGCAGCCCCCGCCTGTGGCCAGCCCGACGGCATCCGGCTCGAGGATGTAGATCACGGGTCGCGACCCGACAAGTGTCGCGAGTTGTTGGACAAAGGCCGTGTATTGCTCAGTCGAGTTGATAAATCCGCGGTTGCTGTAGCTGGCGTGGCAGTCCTTGTTCGGTAGTGCGTATACGACGATGGTCGGGACGGTCGAGGCATTGCATCGGTCGAACAGCGCGTCGATTTCTATCCGATGCGTGGGATTGTTGTCGCTCCACCACACTGCGATCGGTTGCTCTTCGACCAGCGTCAACGCGTCAGCCAGCGCAGGATATGTCGCTTTAGCCGGTCCATACGACATGACGGGGCCACCGCACAGCGGCAAGTCGACCAACGAAGCCATTGCGATGGTCATCACAGCAAGAAAAGTCGCCACGACGAGTCTAGCCATGATCAATTGGAAAGTAAACCGTGTCAAAGTGGCGCTGGCTGCATACAAGTCCCACCTACTGTAACACTTCGCTATCTCGGAATCGGCAGTCGCGATGTCAACTGTATCTTCCACCGGTTTGACATGCAAGCGACAGGCAAATCAGGTACATATTCGCCGACGGGGCGATTTTGCCGAAAGCAAACACGCGCTCGCTGCCGCCTCGTTCGGTTGCTACGTGATCCTGACGCCACCGCGTGCGGACGTATCGAGGGAAGCTTGAAATCTTGTAGGTGTCGGAGAGCTCCACGAGAGCCACGGCCACGTCAACTCTTCCCAGACGTGGTATGCAGGCACACGGCTCATCATAGCGACGGAGGACACCGGGGCCGGTATAGTGTAGTCATATCCAGACACCAACTAATGACGTGGACTGTCGCGTGCATTTTCTTTAGCTTGGGGCACGCACGTAGCGCCAGTGATCGAGGGATTGCCCCTGTTTCTGCCGCCACGCCGGTGGAGATGCCAGGTAGAGGCCCCTTTGCAAGGGTCGGCTTACCATCCACGGCTGCGCAGTTGTCATTGCAAGCAGCACCACCATGATGATGATGTGGCTCGCGGATACTGGGTCCAGGAAATTCATGTCATCAATATGCGATACAGCATTCCACGACAACATTTTCAGCAAGGCCACCAGGCCATGAATGGATGATCGTGGTCCTGAATAATACTGCTCAGCCCGATCCTTTCGTTTCGTTCTCGACTGGAGTGAAGCTGGGAAACGCATGGATCATACATAAAATATTTCGCACGCGGCTCGTCGAGTACGTCGTGGCAAACATGCTTTGCATCATCCTAGGCATACACATAAAATGGATCAACCTGTAGCAACATAGGCAGTGTGGTTGTTTTTCGAACTTTTGATAGCGACGCACGAGGCTGTTTTGCATGAACGGATGTTTTAGCATCCGCACGAGGAGTTGGCTTTCGCGCTTCAATGTACTTTCCAGGCGATCGGAGCGCAAGCCTTCCAACTGGTGCTCAGCCACGACTGTCGGCAGCGACATCCCATTCGAATACGCCTATCATCGACAAAATACATATCACCCCACCCCTCCATGCCGTCCTGTCGGGACCAGGACCGTACGAGTTGGTGTCGGCGCAACTAGAATGATGATGGTCATGATGCATCAACCGAATTCGCCTAGAACCATTGGGTGCGTACCACACAGAGCGACACAACGCTCGCTTGGGCTTCAGTTGACCCGTAATGGTCTTGAAAGAACTGAAACATGAGCTCTAGTACTGGCTGACTCAACGACTGGCTGTTATGAACGTAGCTACATCGATCTCGTCATTTCTCCATGCACTACTCAAAGTGCTTCCGCCACATACATCGAGACCAGTTCAGACAGCTATGTAGCGATGAGTTCGAGGTCAAAAGAAGGATACAAAATAATCACCACAGCATGGTTGATTTCCATCACGATTTGATCGCTCAGGAGCCACCTCATGGCAGAATATACTGACGTGGACGACACAAGTGTGTTGTTATGCCTTAGCCAAGGCGCAACGGCCAACCAAGTCTTGTTGTTCATGAGATCTCTTCGCAGATCCAGAGCTTCCCAGATGAGACCGACAACGTGTGCTTGGATTCGGGGGTTGTCTTCGACATCAATGCAATCGAAAAGAACGTCCAGAATCGTCTTGGCTACACATTGGACGTGAGAATAGACGTTAAGCGGACTGACTGAACATTGTTCATGCGTTGAGTCGACGATAATATGAAGGATCATGGATGAGCCCATCACACGTGATTTCGACGAGCTTGACATCAATAATTCGTTCACAAAGTCTGCAAGCCGCAGCGAAATGGATCCATCGACCACAGGAGCGTGAACAAGCTACGTGAATACGTGAAGTTGCAGGTGGAGACATCTCAGACCTCGAACGATGTCAATGTCCCCGTCAAACAAACAAGCAATTCGTTCTACGCATAGTACAATCTTCAATGGAGAGCCATTCGAGCACCAAACTTCATGGCGCTTGTACCAACGCTCGGCACGCACTGAAGGGCGACGTGAATCATGCGATCTTTAGGATATTGCTTGAGGTACCAACTCACCAGTAAAATTCCGACGACGACTCGTCCCGTTGAAATGCACCGAGTCCAAGTGATGCAACCACCGCCGAAGCTGTGGACCCGCACAAGTCGTATAGCAATGACATGGCTTGCGAGAGTAGGGATTGCGGACATCCAGCATCCATGATCACACGAACGCAGAATTGCACAAAAAGATTGGTTTCAGCATGAAAAGAGCTTGAATTTGCTTTCTTGAGTAGGACCATCATCTTCAGCATGCATTGCACCATCTTCATGTACTGCACGCTTGCCCAGTTGGGCGTGCGGCTGAGGATACCTTGCATATCTGTTCGCATTGTCGTGAAGCATCGCATGACGTCAACAACCGTTGCCTAGTACCCAGCATTGGACTAACGTGTAGTTATATGACACACACCTCCTCATGCCGCTTATCCGCATACATCAACATGAGCTCCCATCGTTTCGCGTCACGGACGTCGTTGCTCATCTCCATGCCGACCAAAATTTTGGCGCGCAGAATTTGAATTTCCCCAATGATACGGATACAATTGAATCCGGATAATATAGGAGTTGGCGCAGTTGAAACGGCGCGGGCAGACACAAAATGCAAGACTTTTCGGACAACGAGAGCTCCCGCCGAGATGCGAGGACGTTCAAGTCTTTGGGCAAGATGAGCGATGAAAATGCATATGCCTTTTCAATAGATGGCGACAACGCCGCCTCTTCTCGGCGTGGGGTGCAGCTGACGTGTCGTATCGTGAGCCACACAATCGACAAGCAGGAAACACGCAAGTTTCGACGATCCATCCACACCCGCCCGTACTTCGTCACTTTCATCATGCACGTCACAGATGCGGATGATGTGAGTACAGTCAAGCGAACGTACCTGCAATTCAAGTCCTTCCACAAGCAGGTATCGAGTTTTAAGAAGTTAGAAGGGCTTCTCTTGACGTGAAACCCGTAGCTGTGCAACAAATACCCCCGAGCCAATATTCTCCCTCTTCCTTCCATGAAACTCAATCGATATGACAGTCGTTACATCGAGCAAAAGTACAAGGTGCTTGTCGTCAACTCAAGCTGAACGCAATGTCTCATGAGGCTCCAGGAACTGGAACGATACGTCGAACACTTGTTTGCACTCGACACGATTGCTTCATGCGACTTGCTTCGAGCTTTTCTCGACGACTGCCCCCTCTCGGATGGCACCGACGATGACGAGAATGACCATGACGATGTCAACGAAATCCGTGAATCCACCACAGTGCTCATCCAACGAGGTAAACTTCCCCTACCACCAAGTCCACACTCAAGTCATACACGGTTGCAAAGGGCAATCGTACTCAATCAGCGTTGAAATTCCTTGCGCTGGCGCAGACGTAGCGTTCCAGTTCTCAGCCCACAAGTACGACGTTGGGTTCACGATCATTCTCAACCACGACCACGTCCTGCATATGTACTCCCGTGAACAAACTTTAAGAGGTATAAACGATCCTTTCTCACTCATCATTGCTTCCTGCCATGAGCCCAGGCACGGTAACATGCCCTTCCAGTGGCGTGTGTGTCCTCACGTGGGACAACTCGTACGTGTGGCGCCGTTCCAAAACGATTACTTACCGCGCTGATGTCATTTTGCCGTTCAACCAGTACGTTTCCAGACCAGCGCTTGGATTTGAGTGTGGGGAATACGTTGGTGATATTGAATGGCCGATCGCACGGATGGTTTTATTGGTTTGACAAGAGAGGTGGTGTTGATATTGGGATTCTCGTCCTTGCAGGAATTAACTGACCTTCTTGATTGGGGTCACTATCAGCGCATCTGCAAATGGATCCTCCACCGATCCAGTCGAACAATCGACGGCGGCTTTGCCACCACCCACGGGGTACATTGAGCAAGTGCGAAGCCATTCCATGATCATATCTCCGAGACGCCTCGTGAGCCGCTCCATGACAAAAATCGGTGCGCCCTTCTGAATTCGTGCCGTTTGGCTCTGAATGTATCTTGTCGCCTCATATTGATGAATCAATGTTGGTTCCCAGGGTGGGCGAATGGAAGTGGGGCGTATTGCATTAAAGCTGGTGCCTTGATTGTTCAGCGGCGGCATACTCTGATCAAAGCAGGGTTTACGTCGACGTACAAGTGGTATCGCAAGTGGTTCACGCTCGATGGTGCCCATGGTATTTTGCGGTATTACGACAAGGAAGAAGCTGTGGCCAGGTAGGCAAACTGTTATTCATGCACTGCTCAAACGATTTTACATGTGCAGGGAGGGTGCGATTGCCAAGCTGCGCGTATCGTCGGCCAAAACCACGCTTGACGTGCCGCCAGAACACAACAGCCCTACTCCGTATGCTTTTCGCATCTCATCTGGCAAAATTACATGGTGCGTGGAATCAATAATTTACCGGTTGGGCCAGGCGGCTGAATAGTTGAGACCACTACTAGGTCGTTGTGCGCTGAAAATGAAGAGGAATTTGTAGCATGGAGGGCAGCATTGGCCACTTGCATGTACTTTGAGCGTTGGAACCAAACTAGCATGAACCACGAGGCCGAATGTGTGACCCAACTGCCTCTTTCGCCTTCGTCCGACGAAGACTTGAGTGACGACGACGACGAATGCGAATGCGACGATGACGACGAGTTGAGTCCATTGCCGCATGATCACGATCGTCCCTCGAGTCCTGACGAGTCGCCGGCACCCCGATCCTGTCCAACCTGTCAACGCTCACCGCAATCCATGCCCACGTCGACGACGACAGAAGATGATTCACCATCGTCGCCTCTTTTTCCAACAAAGTATGACGGCGGTGATGGCCTTTCCAAGCAACACTTGATGCAATTCGTCACATTGAATGGTACGATGGCCATGGTGGTGCTAGCACCTTCCGTGGTGATCTGGACCTTTCTCGTGATTGTCAACACTGTCGTGATGTGTCGAATTATCAACCTGTAGCCACAATGTGTCGCTTTACAAGAATTGTCAGCGACCTACCACACCCCAACTTCGATCTTTTCGGGGAGGGTAATTGGTACATGTTCTGTTTTATTCTGTCCTGTTGGCGTTGACGTGTCAGTGTTGGCCTGGCGCTCCATCGTCATGGCTCTCGACCACCAAGGGAGTAGAGACAAATAGTGGAGCGGTCGAAGGAGTTAGCTGGATGCACTTGTTGCGCGGGTCGTACTCGATCAAGTACACGACTTGATCGTCCAGGGCTTGTTCAGCCAACCACGTGAGAAACGAGTTGGCGAAATTGATGCAAACGGTGGGGTTCTAATCCAAACAATGAAACAAGCGTGCCATGGGGGGTGACCGTGGAGTAGGTCGTTCGTACCCAATACTTTTCTCCGTACCGAGGCAACCCAGTGGTTTGAAAAGTCTGCTCCTTGACCAAACGAAAGGAATCGTCTCGAAACCCCACTCGAATCAACGGCACTCCAACAACGTACGACTGAATCCAGAACGCCAGAAGCTTGTATCGCTCAAATGTAAACCGATCCTTTGACGTCGCCAAGGCACGAAACGTCTTGAGCTCGATGTAGAGATTGGAAATGTCACCGGAGTCGTCGATCCCGTCGAGCTCAGCTCCAATCTACCGAGTGGTTTCGATGTTCAATGGGTGTTGTGGTTGAGATTCCAACCAGCAGCTTCGTTTGCCCCAACGAGACAGAAAATACCCCGCAGTACTCACCACCACGAGGCGATGCCGTCTTGGAAGTAAGCTCTTCGTATCGACGACCTGCATATGCCGCTTGAAGCTGAGTGAAGCTCGCGGGCAGACGCGATGGAGCCAGGTCGGACAAGACCACATTGAGATAGATGCAGCCTTGAGTTCGCTGGACTTGCATCGAGTAAGGGGAGTTCGTATTATACGGGGTCTACATTTGCAGCTAAGCCATTGCACAGCGTGCAAACGCTTGAAGCACCCAAGACATGACGCACCCCCATGATCTTGTTCAGGTTATTTCGATATGTGACAACGTGATGCTTCGACAGCGGAGGTGGCGAACACGTTGCGTGGTCATGGAGACGTCTGTGTTCTGGCAGCGCGGCGGCAATCACGTGTTCCAGCGGCGCGGTATTATGTGGCTCTGTGTATGTATCCATGCCAGCCAGCAAATCCGAGTGCAACGGCGCAGCGTTCCTCAGGGATTTCTGCCAACTCATCAGCTAGTACATGCAAGTCGACGTGCGCTCACCAGGAGAGACTGATCAAACTTGACGCGACCGTCGGGGTATTTGCTAAAGCCACCGACTTGCACAGGCTAGCGAAGGAATGATGTGTGTGACGGTGATGCAACGAATGGATCGAGTACTTTCGTGAAGCGCTTCCTGCTCGTGGTTGATGCCAAGAAGTCCCGCACGCTCGGGACGGGAAATACCAGGGCATGGCCGTCGATGCGAGCCACTTTTGCCGCCCGATCGCCAACATCGCTTGCGGTGCGCTTCATCTCACTAGACTGGACAAAGTCTTCGTCAGATTCGCAGGACGTCCAAGGGATGCGAGGGGGAAGCAGAATGTGCAGGAGAGTCGAGTGAGTGCAGGAGAGTCGAGTGAGTGCACTCGAGTGTCTGGGAAAAAAATTGCCAGTTGAAGGTATCGAAGGTCAACTGATGGCGGAGCGGAACGCTATTGACTTCACCTTTTCCCGGCTAAGTTGAAAGATTTTTCCATTCAATGTGAAATCAAAATAAAATATAAATTTTGGGAAGTGATGTGGAGTGCAAAAGTTCAGATCAACATGAACCTTGTTCCAATCAAAATGAATTTGAAAGGCGCGCAAAATTGCGCGGTAACCACACCGACTAATGAAATCACGTTCATATTCGTTTGTCTTCGAATGAAGAAAAGCAAAGGCCCAACAGCCGACGAGAAGCAGCGAGTGCTTGACGCACACCTCCGGGGCGATGACTGGAGCCTTATCGCACAGCACAATGGCATGTCCTATGCCACGGCATGGAGGGTCGTCAACTCTGGTCGAACGATGCTGCTGCCACGAGGGGGCGTTCGCACGGGGCAGAAGAAGGTCACCGCGGAGATCCGCGATGCGCTCGAAAAGTACCTAGACGAAAACTGTCAATACACCTTGCGCGAAATGAAAAGTTTCATTGAGGGGGATTTCAACGGCACGAACATCTCGGTCCAGACGATAAGCCGCCACATTTTGGGCATGCTTTCCACAGTAAACAAGTGCGCATTGAGACCGCGACATGCAACAACGACGTCAACAAGCAAAAGCGGCGTGAATTTGCTCTGAAGCTTAAGCAGCACCAAATCAATGGAGACTTTATTGTCTATTACGACGAAACCAACTTCAATCTCTACTGCAAGCGGAGCTTCAGGCGTGCCAAAAAGGGAAAGCGGGCAACGGTTGTTCTGCCACCATCCAAGGGGCCGAACTTGCAAGTTCAATGTGCCGTGTCCGCGGAGCAGGGCCTTGTCTGTTACAAGTTGGAGCGCGGAAGTATCAAGATGGAGCAGAACGCGGAATTCTTTGAAATTTGTACCAGTCGGTCAAGAGGTCGGACGCGTGGCGGGATCACTTTGCTGGCAAGCGCATGGTCATTGTGTTGGACAACGCGCCAGCCCATTCGCAAACGGAAAGTCGTGTTGTCCAACACTATGACATAAGCTTGCTGCGCCTTGGACCATACTCGCCCATGCTGAATCCGATCGAGAGCTGCTTCAGCGTGTTCAAGGCCCGCGTGAAGAGCTACCTTGTTCTTCACACAGACGCTATGCTTGAACGTGGTGAGTACGGGACATTCCTCGAGAGACGCATGATCTTACTTGAGGACGCAGCCCAGGAGTCGATTTCGTGCATCACTAACCTTTGGTGATCCGTTAGGTCCTGTTCTGTCAGCGGAATGTCGAAAAGGCTCTCCAATTGGAGAACATGGTGTATGGTCAGTAGGCAGTTTATATTGAATGAGAAAATTTCATGTTGGAATGGAAAATGGTGTGTTTTTACACCAATCGTTTTATCCAAGGTGAATAATTTGACGTTTGAAACGTCAAATTATTCACCTTGGATGGAAAAATCTTTCAACTTGGCCGGGAAAAGGTGTAGTACTATTTGTCGGAGCCAATTGGGATCGCGCACGGGAAATAAGGATTGTAATATAAATATGATGGAATACGAATATCAAGATACTAAGATGAGTGGCGGGTAGGCTGTGAGAGCAGCAGTATTTAGCACACTTCAGGACACATTTAGCATCAGTGTGCGACGAGTTATGAAGAAAAAACACCAGCTCTCAGCAGCCGAAAAGTGCTTGGTTGTAAAATGCCATGAATATTTTATGAAGCTAAAGGCTACAGTACGGGTCCACAAGCACCCGTGCGACAGAGGGTGGCTGAGCGCCTCGGCTTCTCAACGAACACCATCAGCCGAATCATAACGGAGTGGCAGCGCCACAAAGACCCATTCTTTGGAGAAGGAAATAAGGGGCATCGTCCGCGCTCGATCGCAGAAACTTACTCGGGTGAGATACGCGAGTTCATACTAAACTCCAACACAAACTGCCTACCCGTAACTGCAATGACCATTTGCAACCACCTGGACGACAAATATGACTTGTCCGTTGCCGTCCGTCCATGAGGCGAGTCCTCAGTCGCCTTGGCTACTGCTTTCAAAAGGGCCGCAGCCGATGCTACCTCGCAGAGTCAACCGTCAACGTGGCTTTCAGGGCAACGTATCTTCGCAAGAAGTTGTCGAACCGGACGGACATTGAGTGGTTCGCCTGTTGTACCCGAAGTGTTCTTGGACGAGTCCTACTGCAATGTCAACCATGCTCCGC
>NW_008580178.1:99264-145093 GCF_000520115.1 Aphanomyces invadans | reverse complement strand
CGCGAGGTCACGGAAGACCTCGTTGAGCAAATTGCATTTGGAGACGGTGGCTTCCACGTCGAACGGCTGGAAGAGGCGCGGGTAGCGGCGAACGGCCGCTACGAAGTCCGTGTCAAGTGGCTCGGCTTGGACGCCGAAGAATCGTCATGGGAGCCGGTCGAGAACCTGCTCGAAGACATCCCTGTCGTGCTGCGCAAGTGGTGCGCTGCCCACAAGGACGAAGATCATGTCGCGGACATGATGGCCAACCTAGGTCTCCCTTAGGAGAGGGAAGTGTTCTGCGCTGCAGAGCAGTTGGGTCGCCCGATCGTTTGACCCACTGCAAACCACGGTAGCTATCTAGTACCGTGGTGCTAGTGGCACTGTGGATGACCTAGTTGTATTACTATTAGGATGCTAGTCAGTGGCCACGTAGCTCGTGGCCCCTCAGCCCTCTGAAGTCATACAGTCTTGGATTTGCCTTACGAAGGAGGCAACTTTGCGGTCGGAAGCCGTGAAGGACGAACACTCTGTCCCCCAAATATTGCAGGCGAACATTCCACAGAGGTAGTAGTAGTACTAATCCGATCCACTTAGTGTTCACTGTCAAAATTGGAAAATTTCCAGTTAAGTTGTCGCCTCTACTTTCATTGGCTAAAATTATGCATGACATGAATATTATTGGTAGAAAATCCAACAACGAGACCATGGCTAGACACACACGGCACCATCCGTGAGCATGCGCGACTCAGCTGGAACATCCCTCGTACGGCGCTTTTTGTTCTTCATGTGCTTCATCTTGTAGGTGTTGTCACCCTCGCAATCAACAATGCTGGCAAGGACACCTCGAATGCTTGAGAACACATTTTCAATCGTCATTGAAGGTACGTTCTCAAAAGCGGTCATCACGTTCTCAATCAAATCTTCAAGACAAGCAAGCATAGCGAGCTGTCTCGATTGCAAGGTGCTAAAGTTACCCAGATCAAGGACGTTCAAGTCCAGGCTGTTTGGGGGCTGACTGACTGACAAACAAGGCCTCGCGCACTTTCGACAAGCAGACGTTCAAGACTTCTTCATCATGCTCGTTGCGATCAGGTGATGCGTTATCAAACTGCATTATGAGAGTTGCCTTGTCGTGGGGAACTTTGAGTGAATCGCAGGTAAGACATCATTGTTCAAGAGGTCCTTGTAATTTTTCTTGGTGACACATACTGCTTGCTTTTAAGAGTACCCGCAGGTCGATGAGCGCTTCGGATAGAGTAATCATCGAAGAATTGAGTTTGAATCAAGTCGTCTTCTTGGGTTATCTATGATGGGCCATATTCCTATCTTACCATCAAAGTAGACATCATCATCGTAACGTGGTCTCGCAATTGCCGTCAAGACATTACTTTGGGCATAAAACGGCTGTACTTCATTGGGATTTTTAGCGCGCCTTCCCACGGAGCCAGGTATATACTACTGCATACCTTGACAATGAAAAACCACTTCTCGTCGAGAAAGACATGGTCAGTAAACTCATCGAACTTCAAAGCGTCACCACAGAACTTCGATAGGTTCAAACAGTAAGTAAGCCTCACCTGTTTCGGGTCATCACCCAGCAATGGTCTTGACTTGGTTATACCTGACAGGAACTTCCCCTCGCCGAAACCGATTATGAATCGTTGCTTTAGGGACATTGAGTGCTGTGGACGTGTTCGCCAAGCTTCGTCGTTGGCACGGTCTGAAAGCGGCAACTTTCACTTGGAATTCCTCTTCTGTTTTCGCATCACATCGCTTTCGCCGTTTCGTCACGACAGCGACTTTTCTTGTCCCTCTGGATCAAACTCGTCGAATTGTGAGCTGCGAACACAACACTCGTCAGCAAGACGTTTAAAGTCGCCACGTTTCAGCTTGTTATTGACGGCATTCTTTGACAGTTTCGCGAATATTGCGATCCTCTGCTTTTCATCCAGTTGCTTGTTCGTCATGGCAGGCTCGTCAAAGGTGAGTCCATTTAGTTAATGGTATAATTCTTTGAAGTCATAATCAGGCCAAATTCAAAACGCACTTTAGCACTTGTGTTATGGCGCCAAATTTGACGCTAATGGCAGCAAACAAATCATCTTGCGTTGTTCTATCAATTTCAACCACTCACATTGCCCAAAAAAGGTTCCCTACTTTAGGGGACCGCTCAAACGCAATGAGGACCGAGCTCAAAGTCCTAGTGGACACTTTAACTGGATCGGAGAGGTATCACACAACTATTTTGGGACAGAGGGAGGTCCACTTTGCTTCGAAAATACTTCCTCCATTCCGCAAACCTGGAGACATATAACTTCGAAACCAATATCTGTGACTTGATTATTTAGAATAGAGCGAAATTTGGCACAGAGTCAGCCAATGAAAAGACGAATATGCATCTATTTTCAGTTTTTACTGTTTCTCGACGCTTCACAACCAATGATCAAACGTTTAAGCACAGGACAGACAATCTTTAAACACCCATAACTCCAATCGAGCTCCAATCAAGCGCAAACGACTTGTCTTGTTGCGTAAATATAGCCAACATTCTTCAGAACATCTGGAAGCAGAGCTACGGACAAGCGACCATGCCGCGCACCACGACCAAGCACGAACTACCCGACGACGAACGACTCAGTCTGTGCCATGAACTGCTGGAGAGCAAGCAGAACGGCCGTCTGGCCAGAAGAAAGACCAAGGAGATCCTTCTCAGGTTTGTCATATCGATGAAACGTTGTCCAACGTGTGGAGGTGCGATCAGCTGACGAAAGCACATTCAGACTTGCTGATGTCACATTGAAAAGACGAGGTCGAACTGGGCGTCGGCCGTCACGTCCTATCGAGGACATTGAGTCCGCCGTAAAGAGTATCCTACCGCATCTTCGCAGGACGTTAGCGTTGTTGGCTGCTTTAGAGTGTGATCCTGACGTAGTCACTGTCATCGAAGCAATGAATGCTCGGAAAGGACTTCGAACGTAGAGTAGACAACTTTTCCAGTGTGTTGGCATCATGTGACATTGAGAGTGCGATCAATACGTCAAATATTGATCACCTCTGCACCATTGTCCATGATGTGAAGATATGATTTGTAGCCTGTCATGTTGGTTATCGTCGTAAAATTAATATTTGTGAATAAAGTTACACATTTTCGACTCGGAGAGCATACAGAAGATAATATTAGAGTTGGGAAAAACGATTGTCTCCAGATATGTGGAATGGAGGAAGTACTAGTATATCAACTTGGTCGGTTTCCAGATCTGTCTTGACCGTTTGATTGGCTGGATCCCTGAGGGAGGCAATCTGATTGGATACAACTTTTGGTGGCCGCTGATTGGCCAGAACATGAATCTCACCATCCTCGCAACGAGTATATATCACCCACTTCATTCCTGTACCGTCCATTGTACGTATTGTTCAGTGTACTGGGAATAATACTACGTAGTATGTAGAACAATGTACGATATTTTCATCTCAGGGAAGATTCAATGTACGGTTTATGCCCGAGGTGTCACATGACACGTCCGTTCACATACTTTACGGCGTGGGTGACGCCGGTGGTTGACAGGAGGAGGCACGGGACCGCATCGATCCTGCCAGGAATACCCGCGCTGCTTAGGAATGGGACCGACTTGACAGGGTGTGTATTAGTTTGCGAAGTGAACTCATTGTCGACGGCCGTGGACAATAAGTACCCCAATGTTGAACACAAACATCCCGTCAAAATGCGATAAGCAGACCTGTCACACATGAACAAATTCCAAACTTGGAACTCCGGCTGCACGTGCCCGGCACCTCTCTTTCGGAAGAAGTACCTCCGGTAGACTTCGCCAAGCACGCCTTCGAGTACTGATCATTCGTACGCAGGTCGAACTGCTGGAATGGCTCCACGGTTCAATTGACACAGCGTTTCGCCGCGGGAAACTCATCCATGTCCATGCAGGGTCTTCGGTGTTTTCCCCATTGCTGCCCAACACACGTCGAAGGGACGTACTGTGCATCGTCCCTTTCTATCGCTCTGACCGCGTCACCGGCCCTCCTTGCTCGCTACATGGTCTACTTTCGACTGGAAGCGACATACGACGAAGTACTCGCATGTGATCACACCATTGGCAAGTCCTCGATCGCATCCGACGAGCGACACTCGTACAATCTACAAAGAAATGGGATCGTAGCTCCGTGTGTGCGTGTTAATGTAGGTGTTGCGCCATGGAGTGTTTCTTCTTTGCAGCGCGACGTGGCCACCTTCAAGTACGATGGCAATAAGCGATGGTATTTTCGAGTAGAAGGGTGGCTCCTCGATTAACCAGCGCTTGTTTTGGCACCGCCTCAAGGTTTGCTGGTGTCTTTTTTGTCGATTTCAACACGTGTAACCCACATCCAGGCATACGCAGCCCAACGGAGCCGTCGACCACGTTGGACGTGATCGCCATGGCGTCGTCGCCGCCTGATTTCGACAAATCTTGTCGTCGATCTTGCAAACCATGCCAAGCCAGCGATTCCTCCAACACTCGTGACGAATGCTAGTGTGCTGGTGTATTTCGGCGGAATGACCGCTATTTAACAAGGCGTGTAGACTCAACGCTGACATCATGCGTCATGTGCTACCTGCCCTTTCGTCAGCGACAAAATCACATCATCTACGTCCAGGCTATATTGACCACGAGCGCGTGGTTGCAGTGGTCTTGAAGGCCCTCTGTTGCGCAAGGCACAGTCCGTCGCAGACGTCGATCCCGCTGTACATCCCTCGTAGCACAGTTGGCGACCTCGGCACATCCGGTGCTGGCACAAAATTCTACCAGACGACGATGGGGTTGGCGCCACCAGCGGTTGTCAACATGTGTGTCGTGATCGTCCTGGCTTTGGTGAAAGACAGGTCAATCGTCTAGCGTTTCATGCAATAGCGTGCGGGGGATCTTTTGAACCAGTCGCACGTCTGGCTCAGCTACCAAGCGTGCAGATGAAGTCGAATTTTCGCCCGATCGTGATAACCAAGTGTGTAGCATTCCCTGCCTTTCTTGACGCGCTGGGTGACTTGTGCGATGAAAACGCACTCGAGTCCTCGTCGTCGCCCGCGAATCTCTTTGACGTGGCGCAGCCGCGAGAAGTTTACACGGTAGTGACGCTCCAGCTTGTCCAGACGCTCAACCAAGCAGGCGATTAGGTCGCGATCGCCCCGAAAACTCTGCGACGTCAAGTTTGAGTGGAACCTGGACGTTCAAATCGACTCGATCTGCCCGCCGTGTTCATCGAGTGACCTGTCGGTGCTTCGGCAGCCTACTGTGGACTACCCCATGCACGACGTCATGGCCGACCACTGCTTCTACGTAAGTCCATTCGCCGGTCGTTTGTAATATCCGACCTGGCATGGTTCCCGACTCAATGGTCCGAGTTTGTTTCAGACAATCGGCCACACATTTTTTGTGCGTTTCCACATGGTGAAACATTCATGTGAATTGCGGACGGCCTTTTTCACGGTGATTATGTCGTTCAACGCGTCGTCGGGAGCTGTGTGTTGGGATCTGCATGGTTGACCTTCTACCGAGACCGCAGAGTCGACGTGTTTTGTAGTCCGCATTCCATTGACATGACCAAGTGCCAACGCGTTGTCAACGTGATCGCGACCAAGGTCCTTAACCGAGCTGATGACAACAGCGTGGACGGGCTGAGGCCACACGAACGAGGTTATCTGCAACGCCGATGTCTCGATCGTCCACGTATCTGCCGCATTCACCAGCGGCGAATAGAGAAATGCCAACGCACTTGGACCTTCAAGATGTGATTCACTGCATAACTTCATCCAAGTCGAGTCGGTCATCCCATCGTGCTCGCACCACTGTGAGTGTTTTTCATGAGGTACTACGAATTCTGACAAAGTATGGATGAGATTTCGTTTACGCGACGCGGCACTCGCTCGAAGTACTACATCAGCCACAGCTTTGGACTAAACGACAGCGAATGAGCTCAATGAATTGTGTGGATGGTCAGGGACAGTTTGCGCAGCGTGAGCTCCCCAGTGAGCTTCCGCACAAACTGACCACATGAAATTGCTGCCAAGGTATGCTACAGCAGGATTTTCCTGTTTCGAATCGTCGGCTTCAATCCACGACTTTGTAAGTTTACGCTGGTGGAATGTAAGATCACATTGTATCAGTAGGGCAGCAGCGTTCCCTCACGCATACATCAGTGTTATTGCTGACAATGGCTTGGCATGTTCAACCACGCCATGATTCTTGTGTCCACTCGGCGGTAAATGCTTGTCTCCGTAGTTGTAAACGAAATGAACTACTTTGTCACTTCACCTACATAGACGATTTCACACCCGCACGGCAACGGCAATGATGCCTTGATGCTTGCCCAAGTCATCGGCAGACAGACCCTTTCCAGCCTCAGACTCGCCCGTATTTCTCTTTCAACGACATGCTGACTTTTGCTTGATGGAGCTAGCAGCTTCGTGTTCCAGCCTCCATCCCGCAGACGATTTGTCAATTTGTCAGCGTGACAGAATCTCGTACAATGCACATTTCATGTACGCATACGTACATTCCTAAACTATTGTCACTGTCAAGCTCAGACGTTGTACGTTGAATGTACGCTTGGTCGTCCACCGAAGTCATGCTGACACATAGTTTCGTCAGCGAAACAACACGAGGGGATTCGACCGACTTGGCGCTGTCAAACATTTCTTGCAGGTTTCTGTCGCGCCGAGCGGTGACAACAGCACCCTCGACGAAGCTGTGTTCATTTCAATCGGTTTTTATTCATCCATGCTCCATATAAATCGTTCTTCTCGACACAGTCACAATCCATGTAGACGTCGCACCCGTGTATTGGTGCCGATATGGTCTGACCACGTATTAGGTCATGCCAGCATGTTTACCACGACATGGCAAGCGCCTCCACGGACAGGTGCAGTTCAAGGCAGGTCGCATGGGTGACACCGCCGACGATGCCGAGTTGTTGTTATCCGCCAAAAACTCCACGTTTTGCAATACTTGCCCAGAAGAACGAGATGAATTACCACTACAATATTCGAAACCATGGGACAAGTGGTGGTGCGTCGCCGATTACCGCCGCCCAGTGTGCCACTTGTACAAGACGACAGTAAATGCGACTTCGAGAACGACAGCGTACATCACGAGCACCAACATGTTCTTGCCCACGTCGACGTCGACCAAGCCGAATCGTTCGAGGATGGCATTGCCGCGGGTTGTGTTCATCTCGGTAAACTGGTTGTGCACAAACGCTTCAAACGAGTAGGAGTGAAACGCAATGGTGTTGACCCACTTCCAATAGGACGGGATTGCTTTGGCAGGGACCATGAACCCTTCCATCTGCATGAACATGCCGAAAATGCCCGCGGCGTTGGCGATCCCCATGATGTAGTGCGGCGCGGTCGCCCCCAGCACGTGCATGAGCGACTCGGCCACGACGAGGCTCAAAAACAAGTTGAGGACGAACGACCAGAACGCATGGAGCCCCGCGAGCGACACCACAATCGACGACGACACCAACGCGATGACGAAAATGCCAGGCAACGACGCAACAAAGTTGGCCATGACGTAGCTGACCACGTTGAGAGCGTTGTTCGCCCGCTCCCGTGCAAACACGGCGCGCTGCTCGATGAAGAACGGAAGGACCGCGACGCTCATGAACACAAGGAACGCCTGGACGTAGAAGAGCATATTCACCAGATCGTCCTCGACCAGGCTCTTGTTCGTGTACAAGTACATCGTCCCGACCATTACGCTGAGGAACGCATACATGACAAGCCGAACGCCGTACACACCGGGGTTGCGCACGTTGTTGAGCGAGTTGCGATGCATGATGACTGCGAGTTGCCGGAATGCCGACGGCCGCAGGTTTTTTGCGTAGTTGACGACGTCGGTCGTTGAGTCAAGCGAACGGCGATCGTACGCCAGTTGCTCCTGCAATGGCGACATGAGTGAGCTGAGTGGCGTCGAGACAAACCTGGATGTGGCCCGCCATGGCGCTTTGGCTGTAATGCGCAATGAATGCACAGGTGTCGCGCGCCGCCCCGTCAAAATCGGCGTTGATGAGCTCGAGGTAATGCTCGCTCGGGTTGGTAAACGGCGGGACGGGGTGGCCAAGCGATGCAAAATGATCCAGCGCGTGGGTCGGGCTGCCGCTGTACACAGTTTGACCGTTTGCAAGGAGCACGATGTTCGTAAACAGGTCAAAGATGGCCGAGCTCGGCTGGTGAATGGTACACACGACTGTGCAGTGCTGGTTCTGGCTGAGCTTCAACACGTGAGACATCACGTTGAGAGTCGATGCCGAGTCCAAGCCAGACGTGGGCTCATCCAACAACAGGATCGTCGGGTGTTTCTAACGATTCATTCATGCTCTCGTGTGACGAGCCGTCCAGGGATAAACGTGTCGCACCAATAATTCAATCGCGATACTGAGGCGGCGCTTTTGACCCCCGGACAGACCTTTGCGAAACATATCGCCGACAATCGTGTCAGCACATGACCGGAGACCTACAAGGCACACAACATCATGAGGGTGTCCAAAGAAATCTTTGCCGCGTGAGTCTACCCATGTCGTCGATGGCGGCCTGGACGCGCCGTTCGCGCTCGTCCGCCGTCACGTTGGCGGCCACACTGAGCTGGGCCGAGTACCGAAGGGTTTCCAGGACCGAAAACGACCCGAGCAACGCGTCGTCTTGCGAGACATATGAAGCCATCAAACGAAAGCTCTCGCTCTTCCGGGTCTTTCCGTTCACGTCGACCGTTCCAGCGATCGTACCGGTCGACATGCGATCCGCCAGGATATCCAAGAGCGTGGTCTTGCCACTGCCGGACGGGCCCATGATGGCCGTGACCTCGCCTGGCGCGGACCGCCCCGACACGTTTTGCAGGATCTGCTTGGCTGGGCCTTTTGCCTTGCCACGCACGGAGTAGCTGATGCGGTCCCAGCCCAGCACACAGGGGCACTTGGCACGGTCGTGAGATGGCTTCGTGTCGTCGCCTTGGATGTTGATGTAGTTCGTGTCGGCCATGGAAAGTTTGAAAATAACGTGCCACGTGGTGCCTCATCCATATTCCGATTACGACAACGATCTTGAAGCGGCGTCCAGATGGCGATTGCGAGATGTGGAGGTTTATCCCACCGTTCGTGTTTGTTTATCCCAATGCACAATCCTCGATTATTGCCAACGCTGCAGCCGCGACCAATCTACGATGGCTGTGTTCGTTGCCATGAAACGCGATGGTTTGGTGCACCAACCCATGCAAGCTACGAAGTGTTATGCCGTCGACACGATTACAGCCACAACACGCGTCGCAATCGATGTGGCATCGTGTTGTAGGGGGGAGTGTCGTTTGGCGTTGATGGAATGCGAGGGATATGGAGATTCCTGGGGGAATTGTAGCATTCTCGGGGCTTTCAGGGCGATCGGCGGAGGGCTTTCTCCTACATGGATTAGTACTGGGTTGCACATCCTGGCGTTGCGTCCCATGTCGTGATCACGGCGGGCTTTCGATTCGTACAGCGGTCCACTGTTCCAAGGACTCATCACGGCAATGTGAGCGTAATGTGAGAGTGGCCAGTCCAATATCTTGCGATTTGTAAGGCACGTGGACCATCCATCGTCACTCTCTAATCCCTCTAGTGAGCGCAACGTGAGAGTCACTTCATATATGTTACAATTTGTATGTAGTGCGGAGGACGTCACCCACGTGAGAGTGGTCACTACGCATCTAACGGGTGTACCAGATGGTAATCAAATTTCCATAGTGACATCGGATGGAAAAATTGCTTGCGCCGGTTCAGTCACTTTTGAACTCGATCGAATTGCACGAGATGGAATCGCCGCACTTTAGCCCATGCGCCACACCTGACACGTACATTCGAAAGAACGAATGCACTCTTGGCTGGGATAGCCTCAGCTACACTGTCACCCGCCGTGGGCAAGACCCCAAGGTCATCCTCAGCAAAGTGAGTGGTCGCGCCGCGCCAGGTGAACTAGTTGCCATCATGGGACCATCCGGCAGCGGCAAGACGACGCTGCTCGACATCCTTGCCGACCGTATCTCGACCGGCCAAGTCACGGGCCAAATCCACCTCAATGGCCGCCCGCGACTTGCCAAAACATTCCGCCTCTTGTCTTCGTACGTGTCTCAAGAAGATGCGCTGACCGGATCGTTCACGGTGCTCGAGACTCTTCGATTTGCGGCTCGGCTGAGTGTGCCAGCCAATGTTCTCACCGACGAGCGGGAAAGCCGAGTGCAAGCTGCCATCGACGACATGGGTAGGCCAATCCACGATCGTATCCAACCGTCACAATGTCTTGGCAGGGCTACGATCTTGCGAGCACACAGTCGTCGGTGACATTTTCCGCAAAGGTCTCTCGGGTGGCCAGAAGCGCCGGTTGAGTATCGCCATCGAGCTACTGGTAAAGTCCTCCCCAACCTCTCGTCGAACACCGTTCATGTTGGATGTCGACATTGTAGAGTTAGCCATCGATTTTGTTGCTGGACGAGCCGACGTCCGGCCTTGATGCTGCGTCTACGTACAACGTGATGGCATACATTCAAAAGCTGTGCCTCGCTCACAATCACACGGTCATCTGCACGATCCACCAGCCCAGCACCAAAGTGTACAACATGTTCGCCAAGGTCATGTTGTTGGCAGGCGGGGATTCAATTTACTTTGGGACGACAACCGACATGCTGCCGCATTTTGCTGCAATTGGGTGCGACAACAGCTTTCCCTGACCATTCGTTTCCCTCATAAACACTCGTCTATCGTAGCCATCCGTGCCCGACCTATTCGAACCCCGCCGAGTACTACCTAGCTCTTGTCAACACGGACTTTCCAGGTCATGGAGACATTCACGCCTTGGCTGCAGGCTACGCCACCAGCGCTCTTGCCGCGCAGACTAAGGTATATTTCAGCTGCAACAACCTGCATGACCACTGACTGTGGCTGTTCATATGGCTGGGTAGACTCAACTGATGGCCGACCGCTCGCGAGCCGACTTTCCGTCTCTGTCCAAGGCCGATCTGCGTGAGATCAAGCCATCTGTCGGCCGCCAATTCGTCATGCTCCTGCAGCGCACTGCGTTGGAAAACGTCCGGAATCCCGGCATATTCTGGATCCGCTTCGTCATGTTCCTCGTCCTGTCGGCCATGACTGGCACTTTGTACCTCAACGACGACAAGAAGCTCACGGACATGGATTACGTGGCACTTCTTTTTGGCGCCCCTGCTTTCACGACATTTCTGAGTGTGGCAGCGCTGCCGTTTTTCTTGGAGCAGCGGGCCGTGTTTGCCCGCGAGCGCGCCAACAGCGGCTTAAACGTCGGCGCATTCACGATCGCTACGTTCGTTGCAGCGCTCCCGGGGCTCGCTCTGCTCGCAATCACTGCGACTCTTATGGTGGTGCCCATGACCGGTCTGCACGGCTTTGGCACGTTCTTTTGGATCATGTTCCTCAGCTTGACTGTCGCCGAATCGTTGATGAGTGTGCTGGGCGTGCTCGTGTCGAACGCCATCATGGGCATCGCACTTGGTGCAGCCGCGCTTGGAATGTTCATGTTGACTGAAGGGTTCATGGTGCCTCGGCCATCGATCCAACATTACTGGTTGTGGGGCCACTACCTTGGCTTTCACACGTACAGCTTTGAAGCGCTCGTGGCCAACCAATTCCAAGGCGTCAACACGGTCGGTGCCAAAGCTGTCTTGGCCCGCTTTGACGTCGCCGATGTCCACGTGAGCTCGCATGCGTCGATTCTCATCGGATACGCCCTCATCCTGCAAGTCATCGTGGGCAGTCTCTTGTACAAATTGCACACTGGCCGCCGGTAGAAATCACGAGATATCCATCCACGTGGTCATTCGGTTGCGGACAACATTTCAAAATTCTTGGTTATATTCGTTTTACTGCGCCGTTTGCTTTGGCAAGGCACTGGCGAGATGGCGAGCACTGAATCATTTGGCGACGGCCATCTGCGCCATCCCAATTCGCTTTCAGAGCATTCGCATTTCAATCAGTGCACAGGAGGAGATGGAGCGATCAGGGACCTACGTAGGTTGTGGTGGGTGGCGCTCGCGTGAGTTTTTTGAAGATGTGTCTGCCCTCCGCAGGGCATTTGGTGACCCAGTCCTGCCACAGACCAACGCCCGTTCTGGGCGCGATCATCATGGCTCGGAACGCAAGCTCTCCGTGTCTTGCCCGGACGTCGCTGTCGATGGCGGATTTTTCCATAGCGTCGCAAGATTCGTTGGCCGTGCAACGCATGGCAATGTCGTGCAGGAGTTGAATGGCTGGTACAGCATACTGAAGAGCCAACGCATCGACTTCATTGTTGTTCTGATCCAAAGCGTGTGATCGAACGAGCTTGACGACGTTCGACTCGATCGGTCGCTGGAGAAGCCGTTCAATTGCCGCGTGGGCAGCATCATGCGCTTCCTGCCGTTGCTGGTCGCGTTTTCGAGTGGAGGCATTCCTGCCGTGCTTGCGATGCAGCAGTAGCGGCGTGCCAAGACTCATCATTTTGACCACGGGGTTGGCGGGTGGATCGCTCGGAGGTACGGCCAGGCGAAGCCACAGATCGTAATCTTCGCCCGATCCAAGCGATTCCGCGTATCGAAACCGATCGACCACACATCGGCGGAAAAACACAGTCGGGTGGGCCAACATGCACCCCATAAACAGACTCCACCGCGTTCGGGCGACCGTCGTGGGATATACCACAACTTTGAGCGGGTCGCTCGGGGAGGCGTCCGCCGTGCTGCCGTTCTCGTAAGCAAGTGTGTAGTCGGGACCAATTAGGGCAATCGCTGACCCGACAATGTCAACGTCGGGGTGCGTTTGAAGGAATGCAAGTTGCATGTTCAGTCGGTCAGGAAGCGCAATGTCGTCGCCGTCCATGCGAGCGATGAAGTCGCCGGTAGCCAACTCGATCCCTAGTTCATCCGTCACATTGATGTTTAGAGTTGACATCCTTGCGTTTGAACTGTTGGTTTCTGCCATGGTTTGTGCGGGGCGTACCTCGATTCAGGGTTTTTGCGACCCCCATGTTCATCGGATTCTTGACAAGGCGAAATCGACGATCGAGCTTGACAAATGCTTCTACAATAGCAACAGTCGAGTCGGTGCTGCAGTCGTCCAGCACCAGAACTTCGAAGCGCGAGTATGTCTGTCGTGCGAGGCTGTCCAGTGCTTGATGGATGAAACGAGATTCGTTGTACGCTGGTAGGACGATCGAAATGAGCGGAAGAGCGTTCTTGGATTCATATGGGGCACCATGGCTCGGCTCCTACAACTCCCATCGGATTATTTTACGTGACCATGGTCTGTCCGCGCATGTCGTCCCGAAAAAGGACTGGGACTTGTTCCACATCCACAGCGCATATGTGTACATGTCATGCAGCATCAGACGGCGATGGGACACTGTACCTGGTTCTCCACAAAGAGAGTGCCGACGTGGACGCTTCGAAACACTTGAGTCTTGTACCGCGCCGTATCGAGGCGTCGCGGCGGTGCCGTCAAAAAAGACAAAAGAAACTCCGTCTCGACGACTTCCTCGCCCAAGAGCGGGTTGTCGTACACCGTTTGCACTTGATTGATGGCCAAGACGTGCATAATAGGCTTCGACACGCATGCTTCGTTCCAATCAAATTCCGAATGAACACGATGTCCATTGGCTTCAAGTCGATTCGGCTGGCTCAGACCGTGAGTCCCGTGGATGCGCTCGATAGTGGTGAGAACGGCTTGGACACTGATCCAGCACAAATATCTAAATTAATTGTGTTGTGCACAAGAGAGCATACCGATCACGACGATAGATCGAGCCGCTGACTTCCCACGGGTAATTCCATTCGCCGCGTCCTGGCTCAAACGTCAGGATCTCCGTGCCGTGCCATCGCATGGCCGGAAGCGGCAGCAATGGCATTTGTTGCGTTTCCGAGTACCAAATGTTGGGATTGAGGGTAAGATGCAGGACATTCCAGGCATGCCGAGTCGGGCGAGTTAGAATGTCCATGACCGGGAAGAAGTCAAAGAAAAAGGCGTCGTCGACGCCAAACAAGACATACTCGCTTGTGGACGCATCAAGGACGGACAGAAGACCTTGCTTGAACGCATCCGAGTGCAAGGACGCGTCTTCCTCAGTCCAATGTACCATCGGAAACAAGGACATCACGTGGGCGTATCCTGCTCGAAATGCGGCATTCGAAGCTTTAAACAACACCCACACGAGAGACAACTCCACACCGAGGAACTTGTGCATTGTTCTCAAGTACTCGGACACTTGCCACGGACGGTCCATCGAGAAGCATATGACTTGCAAG
Source organism: Aphanomyces invadans (assembly GCF_000520115.1). NCBI lineage: Eukaryota > Oomycota > Saprolegniomycetes > Saprolegniales > Verrucalvaceae > Aphanomyces > Aphanomyces invadans. The sequence goes on along the minus strand of NW_008580178.1, from coordinate 130,793 downwards.
CATGTCGTTGGAATGTCCGCCATCACGTCCCGATCGCTCGATGTTCTAACCAATGTCATCCGGATAAGATGCCGACGACGTCTATTATCCGGATGATATGTTCAAAGTCGTCATTTTCACATTGCCACGAGATGCGAAGCGGTTGGCGACGGGTGCTGACGGCCATTCCACTGCTTGCCGCGACTTCGCCATGGAACACAGCATGGAGTGAAGCGCATACTCCAAAGCCGCGACAACGAACAAAGTCTATCTCAGACAAGTACGAGGTTGGCAAGGTCATCGGGTCCGGAGGGTTTGCCGTCGTCAAGTTAGCTAAAGACAGAACCACGGGCGTGGAAGTCGCAGCAAAGTTTTTCGACATGAAGACTGCGTCGACAGCAGAGATTGAAGCTGAGGTAGGGAGATGAACATTTTCATACGAAATGACACAGTGGACCCATCGACCTAGATCGACATGTTGAGGTGGATCGGTACACATGCCAACATCGTGTCCCTGCGAGACGTTGTTTACGAACCCACAGATATTATCATGATCATGGATCTCGTCCGTGGTGGCGAACTCTTCGACTACATCGTGAGCCAGGTACACCATGTATCACATAGTTCGATGCCACCTTCGCTCAACTGCATCAAGGGCTCTATCACCGAAGCCGACGCAAGCCGCATGCTTCGCGAAGTCTGCCTCGCCCTCCAGCATCTGCATCAACGTGGTGTATGGTACATAATTCGCAGATTCCGACGACCCATCTCAACGTCCTCCTTTCAGCCACCGTGACCTCAAACCTGAGAACCTTCTCTTGACCGAAGTCTCGCCAGACGCAGATATCAAGATCGCAGTGCGTAAATGTGAAGTTTTCTTTTCCCAAGTCTCTGATCGCGGAGTAGGATTTTGGCCAAAGTTTGCGCCTTCCCGCTGGATCGAAGTTGACAGAGTCGCCTGCCGGGGGCACCATGTACGAAGCAACCAACGAGAGCTGCTAACAGTGCATGGCGTTGTTGCAGTGTGTATTGGGCCCCGGAAATTATCAAGCGGGCGCCACAAGACTGCGCCGTCGACATGTGGGCGTTTGGGGTGCTGGTGCGATTATATTCTTCTCCTCCCTGTGCTTACCACGCTGACCGTCATCGACGAAGCTGTACATTACCCTCACTGGTATCCACCCGTTCGACCCGAAAGGCAATTTTTCCGACGCCCAAATCATTAGCCTGGCGGTGCGTGGGGCATATGACAGTACGAACGTTCAGTTCGTCGACCTCAATTGCACAGGAAACGCTGCATGTAGTGTCCAACTCGTGGTATAATAGCCTGAGCGATGAGGCGAAAGACCTGCTGTCGCATTTGCTGACGGTGGATCCGGAGAAGCGATTTACGGCTGCGGACGCGCTCTCGCACCCGTGGATGAACCCTCGCTTTCGGCGGCGGTTGAGTCGTCGGTACCGCGATGGTCTGTCCGGGCGGCTGCAAGCGTACCGTCGTCTGCAGCAACTGCGGGCCAACATTGTGACGGTCTTGCTGTCCCAAAAACTGCACAAATCACCGTCTGGCAAGCACGTGGTCGCGCCTCACACAACGGACCTCGAGACACTCAACCAAGACGTATACAAGGAAGTTTTCGCGTTGTTTGACGAAGACCAGAGCGGCGCAATATCCAAGCACGAGCTCGCGAACGTGTTGAGAGCGTTGGGGCAGCAATACACCCCGTACGAAGCCTTGCATTTATGTGTGAATTGAAATGCGCTGGCTGCGTGCATTCGAGGAGTCCGTGTAATGTGCCTCGGTGCTTTATGCTGACGAATCGAACGAACGCTCCTCGTAGGGCTGAGATAGACGACATCATGAAAGCTGCCGACGTGGACGGTGATGGAGGGATTTCTCTGACAGAGTTTACGACCCTGGTCAATTCCAGTTTGATCCAAGTTGAGCAGTGGAACGACGCCGATCTGCACGCGGCGTTCGAGGTACTTAAATGCTGAACCATTTAACAGCGTCAACAGCACGTGTGACTGCAAGCGAACGTGTGGCTGAGGGTGTTGCTGTGGAGAACGGGTGGCTGACGTTGGTTGTGGACAGATATTTGATGTAAACCACGATGGATTTATCTCCGCGGACGAACTCGCGTACGTGATGAACGTGTTGGACAAGACTCCGATCTCGCCCGCGGAACTCCACGACTTGATTCAGTCGATCGACGAAAACGGCGACGGCAAAATCGACTACAAGGAATTCTCAACCCTTATGCAAGCGTGGCTCGTCGAAGGCCGGGGACAGACCAAAGGCAAATAGCCTAGGATGGCAGTAAAGGATGGAAATATTCCTTGAGTGCAAATTCAAGCCTTGGAAGATTGTGCGGTTGGTCCACGTGAATGGCTCAAAAAATTCAAAGCAGTGCCGCAGGGCTTCACTGTCACCAAAAAAGCAAGGACGAAGCGGCCTGCACATCACATTCGTCATTGAAAGAAGCATTTCACACTCTGACTTACACGGATGCAGACTCGAGTAATATCTACTTCATCTCGATGGGCTAGCTAGCAGCAGCCACACATTTCACCGAGCGGTCCACTGCCGTCTGGCTTAACGCGGACGACAAATCGGAGGGCGTGCTCCGTCTGGACGGCGTGGAGGAGTGGATGTCCCGGATAAAACACTTCCTTGCTCTCGGCGCGCGGCATGCGGTGGTCGGGGACAGCCACATGAACCTGAAAGGCCGGGTGGATTGAGTGGAATGAGACTTGGTACACCTGGGACGACGTCTTTCCCCCAGTGAGCTGAAACACAAGGCGGTGGCCTGCCACTTCGTCGTTTGTCTTGTCCGGGATTAGAAACACACGAAATCGCAATATGTCCGTGGTGTCTTCGTCAAATTCGTCGTCGGCGACCACGTCGTACTCGACTTTGACCAGAGCCGAACTCGTTTGAATCGGCTCCGGTGCGCCAAAAAACGTCGAGACCGTCTCTGGGCGCCACGTAAAATCCAGGGCGTACGACCGACATGACGGTTCGGACAACCGAGCAAGCTCGAGCCAAGCGACGGCCGCGGCATCAACATGCGCCGGAGAAGCGAAGTGGAGCCCCGAATAGCTCACGAACTCGACGTTGGACGCCTTGTACGCGCGCATGTACGTAGGGACGTTGGGGAGGGATACCGCTGGATGCAAGTACGGACCTAAGCGGTGGTCATGGCTTAGTTGACGGTCCTGTGCATGGGTCGAAGCGCCATGTAAGTTGGAAAGCGTCGAGTGAAGGCGGCGACACGTCCTTGCGACGCGAATAACGTCCTGGGTCCTTACGAACGCCATAATGCGATGGATCAAAGCGGGTTGGAGCTCACTGAGACGGTCTGTCGCACTGCTCCATGAGGGCAAGCTACTTCTTTTCGGCCGCAACAAGACAGCAAAGTCACGGCGTATCTGAACTTCGTCCAAGTTGCGCCCGATGAAGACAATTTTACAACCTTCGACCCCTGCCACGTCGAGCCACTCGCGGTCGACAACATCCCCGACAGCATGGAACACGAGTTTCTTGGTCATCCCCTCAACGGATAGAATGGCCTTGGACCGGTACAGCACGACCTTCTTGGCGATCGACTCTTTGGACGGGACGACCAGACGCCGCATCCAGTGCGCGAACAAAAACGGATCCACAACGTGATGCGGTTCCAAAATTGCAAACGATTTCGTCTGTGTGTGTCGAGACGAGTGGGCTTCGTCGACCAAGTGGGTGCAACCATCTTGGCACGTGGCATGGTCGTGGTCATGGCTGTGATCGTTGCCGTCCTCGTTGTCGAACGTGTCGGCGATCTTGTTCAGATCAAACCCGGAAAGCCGATCAAATAGCGCAGCAAAGTCCATGTCGCCGCGAACGCAAGGCAAGATCGCGGCAGTTGGATTTAGATCTCGAATGTGCGCCGCGATGGTTCGGTGAACGGACGGCTGCGGCACCAAATCCACTTTTGACAAGATGACGAGATCCGCAAGGGAAATTTGGGACTGCGCCTCAGCGCTGTCACTTCGCAAGAGGCTCAAGATGTTGCATGCATCTACGAGAGTCACAACGCCTTTCATGTGGAACGACGACGTGATGCTTGGGGTTTGCGTGATGGTGCGGACGATGGGTAGTGGGTCGGCCATACCCGTCGTTTCAATCAGCACCATGTCGAGCGGATGGCCGGAAGCGACTTGTTCAGCGATGGAAGCAAAAGCACCCAAAATGTCACCTCGCACAGTACAGCACATGCAGCCGTTCTCCAGCACAATCACTTTGTCCGCCACGCTCAGGGCGTTCGACGTGAGGAGGTCGTTGTCAATGGCGACTTCGCCAAACTCGTTCTCAATCACGGCGATTTTGAGTTGGCGCTGCTGCAGCAAGAGTTTGTTTAAGAGCGACGTTTTCCCTGCGCCAAGGAATCCAGTCAGAATCATGACTGGGATCGCTGTCGTCGCCATGATGTCGCCAATACCAAAATGACAATGTTGTGAGAAAAATTAACCGAACCGGATACGCTGAGTTCATCCAAAACATTGCCAGCGTTTCATACGGACGGATACACGATTAACATGAAATATTTTTTGCAAATGCTTGGTATATGTTCTCATATTTAATATACATGAATCAAATATTATTAAACATGGACAATCTCAATGTCAAAACAATCTATCTGAACTGTTTAGATGATGTTTAAAATCGTATTCTTAACTTTTGCGGTTTTTTCTCTGAAATTTGAAACTGCTGATAGCTTGGGTTTTTGTTTTTCTGTCTTTCACCAAAATCAAACTACCCAGAAATTTGTATTTGTGTCTTTTTGTCTCTGACCTTTTCAAAGTCCCAATTTTCTAGTATTTTTGTCTTTTTGTCTCTAGCATCATAAATACAAAAAGACAGCGGGTATGGGACTTTTGAAATATTTATGTCATTCTTGTTTCTCCTCTAACTTCGTTATTCTTTCTCTAAGTTCCTTACGTAACTTTTCACTTTTCTTTAAACCACCTCTACTTATAAGTTCTTTAAATATCCCGTTTCACTTCGTGAGCGAAGCGAGCACCTAATTAGACGAGCGAAGCGGTTACTGTCTCTCCTCTATTGTTTTTTTCATGCAACGCAAGAACAGCAGATCGAAGTCTCGGACGACGTGGACGACCTCGGGTCGTTGGCATGCCGGGTGAACGCACTCACGGATGCCCAGGACCAGGTCGCAAGCTGAAATGGAGAACACGTTGCTCTTGGCGTCGTATCGACGAGTGTTTGCTAAGTTCTTGACGTTCTTTGGGTCGACAGACAACGGTACAACTAGCACTTTTGGCCAATCACTGACCTTTCATCAGGATATTAGTTTGACCCATTCGCTTTTTCAAGATTCCGACACAGAAATGGACGTGACGAAGATTGGCTCAGCGTCCCCCCAACGCACGGGCTCATATGCAGCAGCAACAAAGTCAAAGAAGTCGATTCTAAGAGAGGACGTAGCAACAGCAGCACGAAAGAAGCGGATTCCAAGCGACGTCAAATTGAAGAAAAGCCATCTTTGCCAGGGAACCAAATGATAGTAGTTCCAGCACCAACTGTGGACATTCCAGAGCCGAATCGACGTGAGTCGATGGCAATCAATTCTATCAATCAGACAATCAAAACCCTCGACTTGAAGCTCGTTGACAAAAAGCTCCAAAAGGGAAAGTTCTACTTGCGAGATGCTTCCCTGAGTGATTGGGAAGCCTTTGTTAAGAGCGAAGATCAGCAACTCAAGTCAAAAAACATGGAATGGATTGATGGAAAGATTTTTATTGTGGAATTGCCGTCTGAACAACACGAAACGTATGTCCAAGAATTGTCTGCAGTTCTTCGTGCTGCCACCCACACTGAGACAACTTTTTTAAAGATTTCTGGTGCCGCGTATCAGACAAACGTCCGCCGCCTTGAGCCAGATTTGTGCCTTTTGCCGCGTCGAGTCCTTGGGCAACCTCCATACAACGCTCAATTGCCTCCTGGCGTCGATTGGGAGAATTTCCAAACTGTAAAATGGGAAGTGGGGTGGTCCCAGAATTGGGATGATATTGGTGGTCTTGATTGGAAAGCCAACCAGTGGGCGACTGTTGGTACTGTGGTTTACATCATCTGCATTAAACTGGAACGTCCCAATTTGGTAGATTCCTCCTACAAAGTGCACCACGTTGTTCATCATGGGGTCAATTTGCCTGCAATGGTCCCAATTCCGATTGCCGCCCCCAACACTGTCATACACTTGGATTCGCGCCTTGTCCTTCAACTACCTGCAATCAGTCCCTTGCCACCTAATTTTCCACCTCAATTGGACATTGATCTTTTTGCTCCACTTGCGGTTCTACTTGCTGATTTACCACCCGCTCCCGCCGCTATCTAGTTTGTTGCCTAGCTGAGAAAGTTATGTATGGTTAACATGGGAAATCCGACAATTCCATCATTGGCCAAGTGCAGCCAATAGAGTTATTTTCAGCACTTCGTCTGTCTGTGCACTCTGGAGCATGAAACATGGACCAATATGAAGCTGAGGCCGAGGTACATCAGTTCCACACACACTACAACGGCCTACTTCGTCCTTGTTCTCTCGAAAAACAGCTTTGAAAATTCCAATACAATAGGTCTGCGTGCCACCTCGTGTGCTATTGACGGTTCTCGCTCACCACACTCGGTGCAGAACTATCCAAACGAACTCGCACCAAGCCAAGCGAAACTCGCGTCAGATTTCCAAACGATAAGCGACAACCATGCCCACGTGTAGGAACTCGTGAAACAAGTGCGTCTTGTGCGCCCAACCACGTAAGGGTCGTCTCAATGGTATCTCGGTGGTCCTTCTAGGCGCTGGGTCTGCGCCATGCCCAAGAAATCGACGAGCTCACACGAGAGCATGATGTACGTCCACGCGCCGTCGACGACCTGTCCTGTCAACGTTCTTGGCACCATCCATAGAAGCAATTGAAAGCGCTACAAGCGAGCGAAAACGCGCTCCTCGCGACTGTGCGGACGTTGGAAGCCCATAGATTGACCCAATCGACCGCGTACCGTTGCATGTTGTCGTCGTGGATGCAAGAGAAAAATAAAATCTGTCTAGCCTGGCTGACTCGGCGACGCAGTGGCAAGTGGACCAGCGTGAGGTTTGTAGGCCTCTCGACAAGATTCGACACGACCGAGTGTTGTGCGTAGGCGGCGCAAAGCACCCGTCGGACCAAGCAACTGAAAGCCAGTGAAGCAGCCAACATGAAGCAGATTGCATCGTTGCAGGCCGAGCTGGACGCGTTGAAGGCCTCTCTGCAAGCGCAGATGGACCAAGCCAAGCAAACTGGGATCGCCGAAGCGACGACCAAGGTGCGTAGTCGTACCCCTGACGACCATGGATGCGATTCCATGTTGTAGATGCAAGCGGCGGTGCGCGCGGCGGTCGAAGAAAAGGATCACCTGGCCCAGTTGTATGCCCAGGAAATGAAGGCACGGCGGCATTTGCGCAACCCAGTGATGGAAATGGCCGGCAACATCCGTGTGTTTTGCCGCGTTCGACCCGTGTCGATTGTCGAACTCAAGAGCGCCGACTCTGCTCAAGTCGTCACGTTCCGCCCCAACGACCCGCACGTGTTGGACCTGACCGTCCATGCTACCCGAGGTAGTACGTTTTTAGGGACCGCACCCCGCCGTGCCGTCGGCAAGTCTGTTGCAGTCGCTTGGAGGTACTTGAGAGATGGGCAAACACGGATCCTCGGCCCTTTCCTTACGCGCTGAGCACTTGTGTCAGACACAAATCAAGGGGTCGAGATGGATTCAAAATGATGGACAAATAGAGCCAATTACTAGTATGTTGCTAAATTCTTGATATGTGCTTGACATTGGCATCGACCAATAATGCGATTCTTTATAGTTTCCCCATCCAATCAAATATTTCTCTCCTGTCGGTTGTCCAATCCCGTTGCAAGAATTTGTCGGATACATGTCGTATGCACTGACAAGATTACATTTTAATCAATTGAATTGAATTTTATTGCAAAAGCTTAAAAATATGCTTTGTATTTTACCCAACCCAGTTGCGTCATTACCTGGAGTTCTAAGGAATAATCACAGTCAAGATGAGCTATGCGCCACCACCGCCGCCAACGGCAGCAACGTCCAGTGGACATGGAACTGGAAAAACCAACGTGAGTGAGCTCCTGGCGCACAGCCAAGGCATCATGAGCTGGAGTGGATGCGGTCGCTACTTGGCAGTGGCAAAGGATACGCGATTGTGTGTCCGCGACGTGACGATGAACTTGAGCATCGTCCAGCTGTATACATGTGTGGATATGATATCCGCCATTCAATGGGCGCCGCATGACGAACACGATACGGAAAGCATGCGATTGATCTTTTGTGCCATGTTTAAGCGCGCAATTGTCCAAGTGTTTTCCATTCTTGACCCGACATGGCATTGTTCGTCCACTTTCATCACGCTTTCGTCTTCGACGTCGTATGACTCTTTCATTAGGCAAGATTGCCGAAGGGATCTGCGGTCTCGTGGCAGCGAAATGGACCCCCGATACAAGGCACATCATCACCGTAACATCCATATCTCCTCGCTGACTTTGTTCCAACGTACCCGCCTAGGTGTCAGACTTTCGCATTCACGCCACTGTGTGGTCCCTCGTCGACACTACCAAGTATGTGATCCGACACCCCAAGCTCGGCGCCGAAGGCATGACCTTTTCACCGGATGGAACGTACTTGGCAGTCGCTGAGCGTTCTGAGTGCAAGGTATCTCAAGCCTTCCTCTGTACCAAGGAACTGATGACTCGTGCTTAGGACGCAATTGGAATTTACAACGTCGAGTCGTGGGAGTTGGTGCGCCATTTTGATTGCGCCAGTTACGACATGGTTGAATTGTCATGGTCGATGGACGGCAGGTATGCCCATTGATGTTGTGCGCATGTATTAACTGATATTTTTCAAACATCTGGAGTATTACGAACAAAAGCCTCACATCGTAGTGTAGAGCGATTGTAGTGCGGGATACATTTCTAGAGTACCGCGTGTTGTTTTACTCGATTGATGGCGATTTGCTTCACCAGTTCGAGGTACTCGCATGTTCTTACATTTATCATGACTATTGTCAACTTTTCCCGACTTGCGATGTATTATGTTCGATTACTACCGGATTGAGGATGTCGTAGGCATATCAACATGCGTTAGGCATCAAGAGCATGGTGTGGTCGCCATCTGGCCAATTCCTCGCTGTGGGGTCATTCGACGAAAAAATTCGACTCCTCAGCCACATGCACTGGAAGTGCATTGCCGAATTGGACCATCCCACGTTTATTCCTTCCAGCACTTCTGGCAGCAATGCGGTACGATTGTATTGCTGGCTGAAGCGCGCGCTTTCGAATCTATCGAATATTTATTTTGATATTTCTAATTAGGATATTTACAAGCAAGACAAACGGTCCAATGACTGGGCACTAGAAGGGCCACCGCACACGGTGACATATGTGTCGCCTGATCCATTGTACTTGATTATCACACGAGTTGTGATTGTAACCAAGCTGATTTCACAGAAAAGAAGTACCAAAAGTTGGCGTGGGGGTTTTGGCATGGAGTCATGACGCTGGATACTTGGCGACCAAGAACGACGCGATGCCATACCACATTTGGATTTGGAAAACTGACACTATGGCGTTGCACACTTTGCTAGGTAATGGAAAACACTGCGATGTTGTGATGTTATGTTATAACTGATGCGGTCATTACCGCTTGAGGTTCAAGCCTGTGTACCCTTGTTTACATGGATGTTTCAACACCGAAATTCTTGTGCTTGTCCAATCCATCCTGGCGATGTATTTTCTGGTTTGAATTCTTCACCACGTGTGTATTCGATTGGTGTAGATTGCATTATCTATACTAGTATTGAGGATACTGCCATACACTCATTCGGTTGTTCATATTTTACCTGGAGGCTCCCCCCCCAACGTCGCTTAGGGAATAGTTGGCATTGTACTGGGCTTCAACAAAGAGTTTGTTTATATTGATATTGTCTTAACGATTGTTGCATCGATTAAGATTCCTTTGAAGAAGTCTAATGTTTTGACTGGGCCGTCGTGATTATGATTGTAGTAAGCAGTTCACCAATCAAAACATTTCGATGGAACCCAGTGAAGTCGTCTCTTGCGTTAGGATGCGGAAACTCGAGGGTAAAAACTTTGATTCACAAATCTTAAACGAACTCATTGAAAAAACTATTGTCCAGCTTTCATTTTGGACTCCAAATGGACTCACCTGGTACGCAGAAAAATCAACACGCTCGGCCGAAATATTCATGCTGCAATTGTTTGATCATAGGATGGACCTTCCGGACGGTATGTACTGCCGTGAAGTTATAATGCGCAAGGTATGTTTTCATTCTCAATGTCCTAGTCAAAATTCTGGGGCTGCGGTGGCACCCGAAGGGGGACTTCGTTGTCGTGTTGGGCAAAACCGATTTTTGTGTTGTTAACGTATGATAAACAACTTGTCTTGAGGGGTCACCACCACGTCCTCCGAAGGGTTCAAAAACACAAAGTACAACCCTCCACCTCGTGATCGATACAATCCTATCACCAACGCGTCCTAAGTGTGGCGTGAATATCAGAAACTTTGCAACATAGTGTACCTGGTGCATTAACATGTTCTGAACCAATTGACCGTACGCGGTTCCCCATGATTCCCTTGGCACTGGAATCTGATCGATCACTCTTGTGTTCGACGTCGATTCAAACGCTGGCTCCCCCAAAATCAGCAAATGAAATAAATCGACCATCGTCCCGTATGAATTGCAGCTTCCCAACAATGCGTCCAAGAAATTGGCGACGCACACTTTGCCTATTCAAAAGAGGAAAAAATTTTGTTGATCGTATTGTGAACCACTTTACCAGCGGCGTAAAGCGGGTGGCAAATGTTATCTAATGGATCATCTGCTCTTGATAACACCTGTTTGGTCATGGCTTTGACGTGTACAGCCATCTCAGCGTCTTGGGCGGATTTATTGTGATCGTCCTTGAGAAATCTGAGACTACTCGGTCGACTCTACAATTCACTCCCCAATCAATACTCTTGACTTCGTTTGAATCCCCGTACTAGTTCGATTATGACGGTTGGGAGCGGGGCATCCATTGGACAGTTGCTTTCACAAGCTTCTGTAATGAATCGATGCAGCGTAATGGCGTCCGTATCGATCAAATTTTGATCGATAAAGTCGGAGGGAAGGCTTCTTTGGTCGATTTCGTTATCACCTTGGATGCAAGCGCTGATGATCACAATGCTCTTGGAATTGAAGACACACGCCTCCCGCAGCACCGATTCGTGCAGAGGAGAGCCATTGACGTAGTAAACTTGATGAAACATTGAGATGCTGGCGTATTGTTTTTCTGTCATGGGGACCTGTGATATGACGACGATTGGCACAACAGGGACAGTCTCCTTGCCAAGTTCGTCGACTTCAGTGACGCTGTTCGTGGAGTGATTGGTCCGATGAAAATTCGGTCGCAATGGTGCGACGAAATCATGCAGCATATTGGGCATCCCGCACAATATTATGTGGTTGGAAAGGTCTGGTGGCACGTGCAAATTTGCAAACGCCAAGTACGTCATCGTCGATTTGCGGGCGTTTTTTGGGGCTGATGCATCAGTTGCGCAGGGCGGCGCACAGGGAGTTGATTGTGGCAAAATACTACCTTCTGGTGACCGGATTCCTGCACTGGGCGATATAGGATCGAGGTTGATGTGAGGTCGTTGAATTTGCAATGGGGCAAGCTGTTTTGGCATGGCGTGGGTAGTGACACCGCTCATGTGAGATTCCGTGGCATGGTTGGTGTCGGATTGTGGGGTAGATGATACTGGGATTCCGATTGGTGGATCTGTCGCCGGCACGGATACAACAATTGCCAAATCTTGATGGTCCCCCGAGAGGCTGGGGTTGTACGCCGCAACGATTTCGTCATCATCATCATCGTCATCGTCGTCGACATTTCCGCCATCACCGTCAGGTGGATTGCACGGATGGACTTGGGAATTGACACTGCGGTCAGTGCGTTGGTTGCCACTTTCCCCTTTGATTGTCAAGGCTGATTTCAACGTTCGCATCGTATGACTTCGGGATAAACTCATCGACTTTCGCATATTCTCGCCCGTTGTTCGCAGGCGGGCACTAAGAGAGCCACCTAGCCAAGCGTCCGCGATGGCGACGAAGTCTGGAATCATGTGCTGGTACCTACAACGCACGTGAGACATGCAAAATGCATTGTCATGAAATACTTTAGCAATGTTGTCAGCGTCAAGCCTTCAAGCCACCTTGAACAATCGGGAGTTTTGGACAAGATGATAATCGTGTGGGACTTTTTCAGCCGCAGTTTCGACGGAAACAATCGAAATTCGTCCAAATTGTCAGTCACGCCAAGGAGAAGGATGTCGTATTCACAATACATGATGAACGTCAGCGTTGAGACGTTGATGAGGTCATGGAGGAAGGAGGGGATGCGAGCTTCGTAAATGTCGTGGGCACATCCGTGCAAAAACTCGGAAGTCCATAAAGTCCTAGATATTCATGGAGACTGATAAGGAATACCTCTTGACGAGAAAAGAGCATACGATTTTTTGTAGAATGGTCGAAATGTAAAGAGAATGTTGCACACGAGCGCGCACAGTCCCGGAATCACGCACGACTTTGCCAGCATCCCCATTTTGAGCTGGTCGACGCACACAATATTGCTTGCTCCAGATAGATGGACGTGTCGGATGTTGTCTGTCTTCAGTACTTGCACAAATAGAGGCACGCGCTTGGTGTGGTGGCGAAGGGATATAGTGAGTAAATTCGACGCTGTATCGCTTCGATCTCCATCCGCGGACAGTTTATTGAGCATCACAAAGCAGAGGCGGGCGTTGGCGGCTCCAGCGCGCTTAAGGTCCGAATCCAACATGGCGCTGCCTTGTAGGTACACAACTCGCTGTTCATACGCACTGTTGAGGAGAATACGCTTGAGGTTGTGGGAGGGTAGACCAGGGCAGAGAATCACAACTTTGTCTTTCCAGTTCATGTTGTTGGGATGTAGAAACTGGCGCAGAAAAAAATCCAAAGGACTGGAATTGACTTCGCCGCAGATGAGGATGTGCGGATTCTTCTCCTTCTTGGCCGTGAACGACTTGTCGTATTCAGTCTAGCACCATCTCACTCGAGGTTAAAACAATCGCACTCGCGTTGTACCTCGCGGCTGAGGATGTCGCTGTAGCGACTAATTTGCAACGGAAGGAGAATGCCCGTCGAAAAGATGAGGAAAATCACGCAGACTTTGCCATTGCGCGACTTGGGTGCAATGTCACCATAGCTACAGCAGACCACCGTCAGATTCTCCAACTGTCTCGAGCTGTGCTCACCCGAGCGTAGCAATGGTGATCACGACAAAATAACACGCGTTATAGATCTCGAGAGTCTGGCAGGTTTTGCCCTCAATGTCCCCAGGAGAACACGACTCGACTGCCTGGATGACCCCGGCCGAACAAATGATGATCGACATAACGGTCAAAAAGAGCACCCCGCCTTGTCGCCCTTTCGCGGACTTGGAAAATACGAGCAACCGATATGCTCGAAGGAATCGCAACGCACGGAGGGTCTTCATGGCACTGGCCTTCGACCTGAACTCTTCGTTTGCCTCGAATAGCACCTCCAGCCATTGCGGCAAAATCGTGACAAAATCCACAAGCGCAAGTGGGCTCAAAAAGAACATTCGCCGGCTGTCTGCCGCGTACATGCGCATCACGTAATCTAGCGAGAAGAATACACCGATCACCCACTGCAACATGAGGAGCTCGGACGATTCCAAGTTGGGACTGAACTCCTGCCAGTTCTGTGTAAAGTACACAACCGTGACCAGCAACCTACATGCATCCGCATCACGTTGCATTCCACCGAATCAACATGTGCAAGTAGTGTGCCAGACTTACCCAAGCATCACTTGAAAGATGTCGATGCTGGATGCAAGCACCGAGTTGTCAATGTTTCGACCGATCCATTTGCGGAACGTTTCTCCTCGCATACGTGCCTTGACGAGTTTCTTTAAGTTCGTCTTCACGACAGCTCCCACATGACGGCACATGCCTCGCACGCGTGCCGGAACGGCCATCACTGCGATTCCGCCGTTCGCACACTGTTGAAACGACACCGATTCGGATAACCCACCGGATACAAGTGACCTTTCGGCATCAACAACAAATCTGTTCATGACAATTTCGTTTCCAAACCTCGAACATCTCATCCGTGGCCTTTGCGACGAAACGGCATCGCAGGGCGCGCTTAGAAGGTTCTCCTTCACTCTTTCATCCTGCCACCCTCCCGTGCTCCCCGCGCCGCGCTTCCATTAGTAGAAAAAATAGTGGAAGCGTGGCGATAAATAAATGAAAATCTTCTTTCTATGCATTCGGATATACCAATATATTATCCGAATATTTCAAATTTTGAATTCGTTCTCTACGTTGGCACAAGCTTGCTCGCGATGACGGGCGACAGACATGCCATGACAACGAGATTCGCTGCAAGAAGCCACCTCTCCAAGCAAAACGATGCGCTATCGGTGGTACAACCGTCGAAAGCAGTCCAGGGTGCATTACGTGTCAAGAGCATTGGTCCCGTATCATCGAATAATGTAAACTCCAATCGACCGCGTAAGACATTCCAGAAGAAGAGAGGACTCACGATACCTCGAAGTCCCAACTTCTCCAAACCTCGTCTTTCCACCGTACGAAAGCTATTTCAGCCTCCTGTGCCCAGTCCAAAACCGCTTCCTGCACCGTACAAGAAGCGAATGCCCACGAAACCTGTCAGTCCAAAGCTATCCAAACCACGGAATTCGGTGGTAAAACCAGCCCTTCCAATTCGAGAAAAGGTGCAGCCCAAGCGTTCCAATTCATATACACCCAAGAAACGACCATTGACGCAACCTTTGACTCCCAATTTTGCCAAACGACCCGCGAGACGAACGTCAGTGCGCGTGAGTGCAACGACCAAGGAACTTCTCGAAATCGAGGCCAAACGGCAAGAAGTCATGCTAGAGCGTCGCAAGAATCAGCAGTATCACCAAGCCACCCAAGGGTTCAGGAACGTTGGTGGCGGAAAGACTCAGTTTCGCATGGTACTTTACCTAATCTTGACGAAGTCCCAGCTTTATTGAATTTGTAGACGCTGCGGTCGGCGGGTGTGATTGGTGTACCAGCCATTCGCCGCCCGAAGTTGACAGAGTTCAAAGAGTTCAATTTTCTTGTCGACAAACGCGCACAGGAGAAGAAGGCAAAAGAAGAGCTCAAGCGAAAAGCACAGTTTTCTCCGCTCTCGACTTCTGGACGTCCCACACAACGCCGAAAGACGCAGTCTTAGTTTAAGAACTCTAGTTTCTTCTTCAAGTTTATGTATTTACCCGCAGGCGCGCGATTGTATCTGAAGCCCGCGTTGACCAAATCCCTTCATACCACCGACTCCCTCGGATGTTGGCTCAACTAGTATTACTAATCATGACTACATACTACTCGTGCATAGTAGTAATACTGAACTTGGCATGAATGCCGGTCAATCTATCGAAGAGTAGAAAGATCGCGTTTGACAGTGGACGGGTGCGACTTCACTTCGCATTGGATGGGCAGGCCAGCACTGAACAAGACGAAGCTAACCAAGTCATCTCGCAAGCACTCGATCCTCATGTACTCGCTTGGCTTTTGTATTCCCGTGCTCGTCGTTCTCGCGGCCCTCATGTCGAACGACGATTCCAACCAACTAGTGGTCGGTGCCAAGGTTGACGCGACGACGGCCACCGTGCGTTCAGCAGACGAACCAAGCCGTCTAAGTGAAGCGACCAAGCCGAAGTATTCAGAAGTCCAACGCCGCGCTGTCCAGCATCTGCAAAAGGCCCTAGGTCATTTCGAGGCGCAGAAATGGCCACTGGTGTTGGAAGAGTGTGAAAAAGCGATCCAAATTGACCCGGACATGGTGTTTGCTCATGCGCTCATGGGAAATGCCTTGAACGTGATGATGCAATGGCAGCAAGCCGTGAACAGCTGGCGCAAGGCCACAGAACTTAACCCTACGTCGTCTGAGTTCTACTATCACTTGGGCTTTGCCTTATCCCAGCATGCTCAGGACCAAGTGACCAACCAGCGCAAGTTTGCTCTGAGTAACGATGCGATTTCAAGCTTCGAACGATATTTAGTACTTGTGGAGAACGATCCAGAAGCCACTCAAGCCCAGATGTCTCTTGCGCACGCCAACCTCGGCACAATGTACAAGGTAAACAAGCTGCGTGAAAAGCAAGCGTTAGCTCTGGAGCACTTTGAAGCCGCTGCGACGCTTGACCCAACGAACGAGCTCGCTTATTTCAACATTGGTCTCATGTACGCTGAAAAGTATGAAAAAACTCCAGACGAGGCGTTCTTGGAGCGTGCCATTCAAAGTCTCGAGCGAGCAGTGGAATTGAACCCCAAGAACAAGCAGTACCGAGCAATTCGCGACGCATTAATTGGAAATGCCAGCCCCGCGGAGCTCATGGCTGTCATGCAGCAAGTGTAATTGATTCGGTCAACATGCAATCTTCCTTTAGTACATTGTGATTGTTTTGTTCAGAGCTGCAACATCAACTTAGTATCTATTACTAGTATTACTGGATCCAGGCAACATGACTTCCATCATTTTCAAAAACAAAAAAGGCGCGAAGAAGGATGAACTGGATGGCAAGTGCCAAGCAGCGTGTTATGCATAGCAAGGTGGGGAAACGGAAGCAAAGGAACTACCGTGGTGGAGGCATACCATGGGTTTGTGCCAACATCCGTGAGACTCTTCTTCCTGCAAGAGGCCTTAACTCCGCCAACGATGACGAGGCCTCAACACAAGTGTCGCTGGGAAAAATGCTTCCGCATCCAACTGCATCAGCGTATTTCAAAAAGTATGGGCACAATACTGTTGATCGTTGTGTTGAACCTCCACGAGAGCCACTTCACAAAAACAACGATCCTCCACGGTGCATCTTTTCACCTGATCAACTGAGGCTGTTCAAGTATTGTCTATATTATGACACATGTAATAGCTTGGCATAGTGATGGCAAAGAAGTGAATGAAGAAGGTGAAGGAAATTTCAAAATTTCAACAATTCACAGTGGACTGCAGGAAAACCCATGGAAAGAAGTATGGAATCCCGCGCCGATCCATGCCTTTCAACTCGAGGTGCCTCAAATTGCATTCGATGAATTGATTGTGACACTTAGAATAGTAGGAGTGATTGAACGCCAAATTAGCAGTTCGAAGGACGATGGCGACCGGAGCAATGCCAAGAAGGGCCCGTTCAATTTCTTTGACCACGTATACCCACAGCGAGCATTTGCCAGTCATGCAAAGGCACTTGTCTCGATTCCTCTGCATGATTTGCCATCTCCCGAAAAGAGCTCGGAAATGTCATATTCTTCTGATATATCTTCAGTTTCACCTCATTTGAGCTCCCAAGTGTGTCCATCGGAATTGAATAACTCCGATGTTTGCTCTGAGCCAAAGCCTGGAAATGTCGAAACATCTGCTGGTCAAGGAACATTATTCTTCTCACCTCACGGTACGTTTGTAACATAAATATATTCACCTGATATTCAGAAAAGGTCATCATCTATCTCCTGAATCGTCGGACGACAGCATCCAGAATGCGTCGCCACCACCACCACGAAAGGCGGCAAAAATGCCCTTGAAACGAGCACTCATACATTCAATTCAAGCCACTCCAAAGAAAATGAAGATCGAGCAATCTCCTTGTGACAGATCGTGTTCTCAATCACTCACAACAGCAAGATCTCTTGCGCACGGTAATTTATCTCGGGACATACATTTCCCTCTCATCCCTATTTTGGGATGGTTGAGTGAGATTGTATTATATTCGAATGGTGTTGTAGCCTCGAGAGTGTATGACGCGCACTCAAACATTTCTTCAAGCTCGAGCTCTCGTTGTCAAGTTTATTCAGGGACTAAAGCAAACATGAAGTATGCAAGTGCTCAAACGATTGCACGACAAGTTCCAGGATTTGTGCGAATGGACCAGTCAGGTC
Source organism: Aphanomyces invadans (assembly GCF_000520115.1). Classification (NCBI taxonomy): domain Eukaryota; phylum Oomycota; class Saprolegniomycetes; order Saprolegniales; family Verrucalvaceae; genus Aphanomyces; species Aphanomyces invadans. Next base: position 112,717 of record NW_008580178.1, on the reverse strand, counting down.
TATGTGCTGATTCGAGATCTCGCCATCAATGTCTGAGCTCTTCAAGCACGCACTGTGGGATAGATTATGTTCCCAGTTCAGGTGCGCTCATAAGCGTAATTGCATGTGAATAATCTCCGCAGAAACAAACAACGTTTGCCCGAAGCTACCTTCGCGATTTTCATGTGAATAACAACCTGTATCATGTCACGAGAAATCTAACGCTTCTTGAATTTTGTAGTTACATCTTCAGATGAAAGCCAAGCCAAGTCGTTTTTACACACTCGCGCACATCCTTTGCAAAATTCACCGAACTGGGGTATTTCGGTGCCTCGACGTTGGCCCGACAAGTCAAACGTTTTTCAAATGACGCGCCTATCGCAAAACTCAAGTATTCAAATTCCTTGAAATCTGACGATAACATCATGATAGTTGTTCCTTCTAATCCAAGTCCGGTCATGAAGCGCTCAGTCACTCATGCAAGGAAGACACCACAGGAATCTGAAAGTCGGAAAAACGACTTGCTACGACAGCAAGGGGATTCTTCTGCCAATTCAACTGTCGCTGGTTTAGATTGGTCGAAATCCGGAAACGGCAGCAAAAAAGTTCGATTGTCACCCAACTTGGCCCAAAGCACGACAAGCTGCATGAATTCCCCTTCAAACGATTGCATAGTTCAAGGCTCTATTGTGGGTCCTGTTCTCGATCTAGGCAGCCCACCTGTCGAATCAAGTATGAAGAAAGCACTAATTCACCGAAACCCAGTCGAAACTCTATGGTCAATGACATTCTCGTATCAGAGGATATTGTCGATCTTTCGCCTCGCCAGAGCGCTTACAAGGAACCAACTTCACCAATACATGAAGATTCCTTGCGTGCGTTGATGTCCATGGAATTTGTGCGTCCAGCTGGCGACGCTTGTAATGCCTCCTTTGTCGTCCTAAGCCATCCAACTAACGCGTTATTGCACGTAGCACCAAGTCAACTCTCCACTTCCTATGCGAAAGTTCATGCTAGCGCACATGAAGCTGTAAACCCACACCAATGTTTCCGTGATGACAAGAATACCTTGACACCGGGCAATGCGAAGACTTCGATCGAGGAACATGATTTGACGTTCCCAATCAGCCAAAGTCAAAAACTGACACAAGCACTTCTTTTCCGCCATGACGAATATCACAATTCCACCTCCGTTCACAAGCCTATGGCGAATTTTCAAGATGGTACGTCCAACTTGTAACACCAATGATTATCGTTGCGATCGATGCTGCTAAAATCAGTTCTAATTCAATAGATGATGCTGATGGGGACGATGAAGTTGATATCCTCAGTCATGCTAATGGACAATTTGCCAAGACCACCTCAAAAAATGAAGCCTTGGAGATACCTGACACCTCAATTCAAGTTACAAAGTCCGGTCATGCTCAAGATGTGTCGCACAGTCCTAAGAATGCTGCAGTACTGAAACGAAGCGTCGGATCAACTTTAGCTCTTTCACCTCGAAAGACTGGATCAACTCCTGCGACAAAAAGTGTGGAGCAGTCAGTTTCAGAAGTTGGTGAAAGGGATTTCAGCATTCAGGATACAGCAAATGGCTCCATGCCACGAAGACTTCGCCGTAAGTCACATGATTGTTCAAAAAAGTTGTCAGGATTCGCACGCTTTAGGCAAGTGGAATATTTAATTGAGAACACGTCACATCTTGGAAGTGGCATTGCTGAGTATTGCGTTCTTCTATTTGCTCTGCTAATCATCTGTTGTTGTAGCGCGAAACTGTGTTCCCTCTCCTGGAAACAACTCGAAGCACGATTATGAATCACTAGCAATCGTGCTGTGGACAATGGTGCAATGTCAGCAAATTGGTTGACGCCATGGGTAGCCGAGATGTTTCATTACCTGCATGAATCTGTATTTCCACTTGAAACTCTCCTTGATTGTTGCTTCAACCATTTGTTTAAATTCAGGGGAACTTATTTGGACCTCATGAAAAGTCGAACGCCCGTAAATATGTCCATCGTTATCAAGCAATTCGATATCTCCCCACAAAACACACTGATCGTTGGAAGGATGACGAAAAGTCTTTATTGAAATATCTGTTTCATTTTTGCGTGGGCGGTGCTGTATTTTGGGCCAACCCAATACAGCTGACGGCACGTCTTGCACTCGTAAAATTCGTCGACAGTATCGAGGACTTTTTGCGGAACGTCGTCGCGTCCGACAACCTGAGCCGTCTCGACGATGTGGAAGCCCTTTTGATTGCATTTGGCGCATCTAATATCGCCGTCATTTGTCAGCAATACAAGCGTTTCCACGCACCGTGACATGAACTCAGCTTCATGGTACTCAATGCCAAAGTAATTCTTGATCTAGATCACGATTGACGTGACAGCACATTTGCGATTGTCCATAGTACCTCTTGGAATTGCATCTCGACGTTGTCACTGGCGACGACATAACAAGCAAATGCTTCCCGATGCTGGGCTAGTTTCCGGTCCCGGGTCAAGATGATGCGGCTCTCGGACGAAGCCAGCGCCAACATGTCCTTTTTATTCGGATTGGCCACAATGTCCCAATGCAAAATGTCGACGCCCGTCATGCGCAACCACTTTGCCACGCGGCCAAGCATGGAATCGGCAAGAAATTTGGGCTCGAGCACTGCACCTGACGAGCTAACGTCTGGCGTGACGCTCAACGCTGCCACGTTGGCATGGGGCACCAGCAGTAAGAGCGTCGACAGAGTACACTTCAAAATACAATGCGGCCCTCCCCCAAACAATAACGGTATGGACGGCGGAACATCCCTACAACGTGTGAAAGCGGTGGCACAATGACAGCGCGAATGGAATTTCACGTACTTGTCAAGCCAAACGCATATGTCCGGCGCCTTGTGAGCGATGGGAGGCACGGTCCCCGGTGCGTACCCAAACACCTGAAGGCATTCCTGGGGGGTGGCAAATCGAACTTTTCGCCTGGTCACCCCCGCGAGTTTAGCCAGCTGTACGAGGTCCAACCGTGTTCCATGGCACAGAATCGCCACATGCGGCTTGGCTACAAATATGTCCTGAAAACCATCAACGCTTCATCTGGCAACGTACAATTCACCATTAAGCACAAGCTGTTGGCTACGATGACGTCGCGTGCCTGACGGGTTTTGTCGTTTGCCGGTAGAATTTCGACCTGCGATCCACTCGGGTGTGCTTGAAGAAACTCCATCACGAAGTTCCCCTGAGGAAAGCCACCATGAAGTCACCACACCAGCAAGATCAACGACCCACCGACAACGTGGGCGTCGATGTGATGCGTTGTACACGAAGTTGTCGATATTGCTGCGCCTTGGTGATAACAACGTCGCCGTGGATGTGACCCAGCGACGTCGACGACAAATGATGTGGCAGCAACGAGGGGTCCAACTCCAAGAGTTGCTTTGCCATTGGAATCAAGCATGCTGCGTCCAGTGCCGCGTATCTAACCATTTCTCGGGAATGCCATCTTGTATTGGTGCGGTTTGTACTGGAGTTGAGAAGAATGAAGTGGTCGGGCTTCCCAATTTGACAATTGCTGACGCTGCACAGAGGAAATTTTCGCTGGTCAACACCGCTGAAAATCATCCGAAATTCGTGTCACTACCTTGTCCAGGGGCCGCCCTTGCAAGAACATGGTGGCATCGGACAAGCTCTTTCCAGTGTACGTCGGGCAAACCTTGCGCAAGATCGTCTCAATCTGAAGGTGGCGTCAGTGCGCCAATTCAGAAGAGTTTGCATCGTACTTCAAACAGACCCATCACGGTTTGGAAGGGCTGGCACTTGTCGGGAAAGGACTGGTGGAGCACTGGACAAGAGAGTGCGTCATAGAAGTGTTTAGGCCGTGTCGATGGCATACCTTTCAGATCTGAGTGGAACCCAAATCCGATCTTCACAAACGACGGTAGGGTCAAGAGCCGCTGCAAGCTCACAAAGCATGCGTCCGATGTCTGTGGCATAAAAGTGAGGTAGCGCTACGTGCTCTGGCAAGCACGAAGCATGAAATACCTCCAAACGAATCAAGTCCACAATAAATACTCTAGACCCGACGGCGACTTGCAAAATACTTGCAACCGCCATCTCATCCTTTTCAAACACTGCTTTCCATTCGACATCGAGTCCAATCCAGCAAATCTGCTCCTGCGCAAGAACATCTCCAGTGTACGTCACGGCGGTGGACTCTCTCCACCATCAACGAATTTACCGTTCCAGTACGTCTCCATGTTGTGGACTGCCGTGCCCGAGTCGACCCACACGATCTCAAATCCATCCAGGCTCAAGTACGACGTGCCTTCAACCTACTCTCAAGCGACGTCGCCACCTTGCTTAATCGTGATCGGTGCACTGTACCGCCACATTGCTATCCAACCGTGGACCCAGCTCGGACAGGTCAAACCTACCACAATTCCATGACGACATGGCATGGTAGTAACTTCAAAACCTGTCTCGCAGGTCGTTGGCGAGGCCAATTTGCCCAGCCGCCACCATTTTGTGGTACAAGTCCATCTACCCACGCGGTCACGACCGCTCGTGCCTCGCATTATCAATGGATGTACTTGAAGCACAGAGTTGTTGCCGACAAAATTCGCGGCAATCGCCCACTTTTGCTGGGCACAGAGCTTATTCAAGGCTTCGAGGCGATAGACACTCTCTGGGGATTCGTGAGCATGGAGTTGCGGATAAAAGATCAGCATCGACGGCCTGTACCAAGATGGGGATATTCATCTTGCAAGTTGTACTGGTGGAGATATCGATGTGCCTGCGTCCATCTTGATGAGAACTCTGTCAAGTCTGTCAGTAGGTAGTACCCGCTTGAGCTCTTGGTGGTGTATCGAGAGTGCCACGAGGGCCTTGGTCAAGTCGCGATATGCGCCGGCGTCCAGCGCCGGTTGGATGATTTTCAAAAGCTGTTCTGCCATCGGCCAGCTCTTGGACGCCACAAACGTCTCAAGCATGTCCAAATGCGGCCATTCAATCCATGTAAAGTGCTCGATGCACTTGAGCACCGACACGAACGCGCTGTCCGCCAGGAGCTTCTTGGTGTACGACCTGACTATCTCTGTGCCAACATGGTCCATTCGAAACAGCGACAGCGTCTTGACGACCACCTTGGGGCTCTATTGCATCCCATCAAATGGAACGATTCAAAGAGGTGGACGTACCACAGCGCTGTGAGTCGTCAACGCGACCTCGACCACCTCTGCAACTTGACCTCGCAGATCGCCCGGCAGGACGGACGAGTGCCAGTCGTCTGGCAGCACTCCATCACGTTCAAGATCGCTCAGTGTCATCAAAACCAAGTACGCGAGCGGTGTCGTCGAGTCGGTCCATACACTCAGCAACGTCGCAACCAATGTCGCGGTGGCCTTGTGGACGTCCGGGGACGACTCCACTGAGCGATACAGATCTTGCTTGCATCTGGCAAAGTCGCTGCATTTCATGAAAGCGTCCCGCAGCGTAGATGTGTATGCTTCCACATCACCAGCGACATAAATCGCCTGGAACTTCGTCGGTGGTATTCCGTCCATGCCGTCGTCGGCCATCAGCTGAATGCGTTGATTTGACCTTCTTCACATGTATTGGCCAAATATAAACGTATTTTATCCAATCCTTTTTCGTGCACGCGCGAGAGTAACTGCCTTTGCCAGTTACACAGGTTACACCATTCGTTGCCGCGTCCGGTCCACCGCGTCGACCTCGTCGATCCTTCCACACGATGCCCATATGATTAAACCGACAGACATGTTCACCTTGGGAATCGGCGATTTCATGCCGTCACCGCCACCCCACCCTCGAACGATTCGGCGGAAGCGCCATCCGATCGGAGACTTGGTACGTCGTTGTGGCAGCGTCGACGTTCATTTCTTCGTGTAGAAGCCACTGACACTAGTACCGCTGGCCCCACGTGACGATTCCGTACCGAGGTATGTATTGCCATGTCTGTCACGTTTGCATATCCAACGAGTTTGTTCTTTGGCCAGTGACGACATGCCGTCGCCACATCGACCACTCGCGCCACCTTCGCCCATGCTAGCCGCGGGAGCTACTTTGGCCACGATTCCACCAGATGACGGCATTCGCCGCACGCAGCTCTTTCAGTGCGTTTCTCGGGATCTGCTTGGACGCAGTTGATGGACCTGGTCGCGTGTAGGGACCTATGCGCCATTGAATCCCATCTGACCGACGACGATGAAGCTGCAACGACTCAGATCCTCAAGTCGCTCCAGATGGCCGTCTCGCCGCATGCAGACTGCATTGTGCTGTACACAACGTCGGCGACGTCGCTCGACGTTGCAGGATCCACAGGCGGCCACCTCCTCGTCGGCCAGTCCTTCGGCATCACTACCTGCATTGCGTCTAAAGTTCTCTCGACTCGAAAGCCCCTGTGCATTGCCAACCTGCAGTCGCACGCGAGCTACTATCATGCGATGGACATCGATGGGCTCTTGGGCACGCGGACGATCGGATACATCGCATATCCGATCATCCTGCACGGCCAGATCCAAGGCATCCTGGAGCTCCGTTCGTGCCACACATCCGCTATCGACATCGATCTCTTCCTCATCTCAACTGTCGTACCATCGATTCAAACGATGTGGGCAGCAAAGAAGGCGCCGCTAAATCACACGTTGCTGCATCGTGTGGCGTCGGCACTGTCGACAACTTCATCGTGTCTAGCCGACGCACATTCGCTGCGACGAAATCATGACTCGTCGGCCAGCCTCTTCGCCCAAAACGCCCATGCTGACCTTCAACGCGCCCTCATGGCTATCCAAACCATCACACAAGCCAACGCAGTGTATGTGTTTGAACTGGGCGAAGGTAGTCGCATGGTCACCACGATAGCGTCCACGAAGCCCTTCACTCGTACGTTGACCACACCTGCCGCTTCCAGCATCCTCGGCCACTTCATTTGTTGCATCGTGTGCCCCTTCACGAAATCCCCTTGGTGTGCTAGGCACTGCATCATCGAGCTCTGGCAAGCAAATGGCCCACGTCGACTTTTCGGTCGTGGCGGCTTCACTATTCCAGCACACGGCGCGGCCGCGTCGCGTGGCGCCTTTGGACGTCGTCTGGTTCCTCACGAGTGATTCATCGATCCATTGCGCCATGGCAGTCGCGCTCGATTCGGCGCACTGCGTCATGTGCACTGCAGCATCCATGGACGCCATGGAGCCGGAAGACAGCGACGTGTGGCTATTTGTCAAGCCCGTCGCGGCCCAGGGATGGGTGCTGGACCACGTCAAATGTCGAGAAGAGAACCAAGCTGGTCTATTAAATCGCCTCACCGCCCTCTTGCAGTGCAACAACATGATTTGGCAAGCACATGACGGCGGGACAAAGCTCGGTCTTCTGTGCACCGCTGGCGCCAACTTCTTTGGCACGTCCTTGTTTTCTTTCTACGTGTGCGACACTATTCACAACGAGCTGTGGGCTTTTACCGAGCACGGGGTATGTGACGCAGTGCCACTATTGATCGGCGCCAGCACCGTCGTTGGGGAATGCGTACAGGTAGGTGGGGATCCATCGATGCATCAGGCGACATGCGCTTATCTGAACGATGCTTCTTGGGGAAAATGTGGTATCACATGAGTCCGTGATGCGAATTGGATCGAGTGGCGGCACGATCGAGAGGTTGACTCGACTTGCTTCGATAGGCAAATGAAGTGCGGGTGCTGAACGCAGTCACGTTGAACGCGAACCAGGCCGTGGTTGGAGCAGACGATGGCGACGCGTCGCACTCGTGCGTGGTGCTTCCGATTGTAGACTCGAATGGCCACGTCATAGCTGTGCGACAACCACATGTTCTTGTCGACTCGATCCGATGACTGCGCTTACATGGCCTGACCAGGTGAGTCAAGCGCTGTTTCCGATCGGCAGTGGCGGCAACCTCGACCACTTGAGCCAATTCAAGAGCGGCACGACGGCCGTGTTTGCGACAACGGTGGCCACGATTCTCATGAAGAGCCCCGCGCTGCTCACGTACACCAAATTTCAACTTGATCGGAAGCGAAGCCGTCCCACGCAGGTTCGTTCGCGTTGTGCATTGTTCGGGGTTTGATCTGCCACGACGCATGACATAACACTGAATCGCACTGGTTCGACTTTTACACGTAGAGGGCACGAAATGATTCGGCCGCCTCCTTCTTGTACGCCAGCGGGGCTCTCCGCGCCACACCGTCGCAGCGTGTCCTCCAGCCATTCCACACGGACGCCTCGGTCACGATGTCCGAGGCGATCGGTCGCCTCACGCACCGCATGCCATGCCACCAAAACCCTCCAGCCGCGTCGTCGCCTCGACGGCGGCAAGTCGTCCCCGTCGTAGCATCGATTGCCACGACCGAATTCAACGTGTTTGCGTATTCGTTTGCGCAGCTCCATGTATGCTTGTCCAGATGGTACGCGGTGTCGCTCCAAAGTCGTGTAGGGCATCCTGGCCGACATGTTTCACAGCATGAACCTTCTCACGGCGTTTGACATTGCGCCAACGACATTTGCTGCGTTCGTGGCCGCCGTTGAGCACCACCACCGGGACGTCCGGTACCACAACTTTTACCACGCCTTCTCCGTCACCCAAATGGCGTACACGCTGCTGGCACCAAATCCAGTCGCGAGTGTTGAAGACTTGGACTTGATCGCGGCGTTGGTGGCGTGTCTGGGCCACGACTTGGACCATCCTGGTCACAGCAACGATTTTGAAGTGGCCACAGCGTCCGACCTGGCGCTGCGGTACAACGATGTGTCTGTACGTGCTGCGCGTCGTCCGCTTGTCCACGACGATCGATGGTTTGTTGGCAGGTGCTGGAGAATCACTCGATTGCTGTGCTCTTTTCCATCTTGCGAGGTAAACCGTGCCCGACGGGATGGCTAAAGTGATGTTGTTGAGCCCTGCGACGATAGATCCTGTCACAAACATTTTTGCGACGCTGACCAAAGCGCAGTACGCCGCCGCGCGAAGCACGATCGTGCAGTGCATCATACACACAGGTCGGCACGCTCGCCGCCATGGGCTCTTGGGTTTTCACTTTCTCGTCAGACATGCAATATCACGCCGACTTGGTCGCCCACTTGGCATACCATGTCGACGTGTCCGAGCTTGAGTTTCAAAAGCAAACGTTTCTGAATCTTGTCGTGCATGCGAGTGATGTCGGCGCGCTTGGCCATCCCCACGACGCGGTCGTGCAATGGTATGGCGCGCGGAAGGTTCCACAACGCTCCAGTGTTTGGGTTGACGCTGGACGGTGTGTAGGGTCGATCGTATCCTGGACGAATTTCAATCCCAAGCGTCCAAGTCGGTGGCCCTGGACATTCCCCTCGCACCGCATTTGCTTGGACTCGACGACAAGGTGACGAATCGTTCGAGCCCTGTGGTCGTGTCTCATCGGCGGTCGGTAGCGCACACAATCCATGGTCCAGCTCAACTTTCTCAACTACATTGTGCTGCCGTTGTGGGCGATTACGGCGCACTTGCTTCCCCACGCAAAGCCCATACTTGATCGCATGTACAGCCACCGCGAGTACTTTAGTCAGCTTCTACACGACGAGTAACCTGTCGACGAATCGAGCCCATCGACCAAATGGGAAAATTAGCATGTCAGCTTGCCACGGCGACCCGGCCGGGTAGACCTCTTGTTTCGCACATCAATTCACTACACGGAAGACTACGCTCTCGTGGGCGACGTCGGCACCGGCGTGCCTTGTGACAAGGAGGCGACAGTCCTGTACAGTTTGCCGTCGTCGCCTTTTTCGATGCCAATTCGCATGGGCAAGAGTGGACGATGCTGGCATGCTTAGCGTGCCCGTCGTAGTTAGCTCGCTGTGTAGATCCAAGTTTCGTTGGACATCCAACAGAGGTTGCCGCAAGTACTGTCGTCCTCTGTGAGTTCCGTGGCATCGCTCGATGATCCACCAGTGGTCTCCAGCCAACGTCGAAAAGCTGTGTGCAGTTGGGCCGTCAGCTAGCAGTCACATAGCACCCAAGAGTCTGGAACGTGGTGCACCGCAGAAAAAGCTTGCCAAATCACCTAAAGTGCTAGCGTCGCTCCATATTATTGTATGGTCATGACGGAGGAGGGCCAGCCTTGGAACGATCTCAAGTCGAGCTGTCGCGTGGCTCAACGTGCAGCCATACGCCATGCTCTGGCTTGGTGACAATCCCCGCCACGACCGGTCGCACGGACGGAGCGTCCGCTGGGACGGACAGTTTGCATCGACGAAGAATCACAACGAGCGCAATGACAGCTTCCATCATGGCGAACCGAAAGCCGACGCAGCTGCGCGGGCCGCCCGAGAACGCCATCATGCGGAACGCTTTGTCCTTGGCATGGATCTGGACATGGTCGTCCTCGCCGTCTCCGAGGTGCCGTTCAGGTCGAAAGGCATCTGCATCGGGGCCCCAATTCGCCTCGAACCGATGGATCCAATAAATTGGCAAGAGCACGTTGGTGTCTACGTTCATTGCCGTCGTTGGGAGAGCGAGTCAAACCACCAGTGTGGTGTGTACCTTTGGGGACGTGATGGCCACCGACGTCCAGGTCGGTTTCGAGCGTCCGCATCGTGACATGGACGGGCGGGAACAAGCGCAGTGACTCTGTGATCACAGCGGCGCAATACGTGAGCTTGCTGATCGAGTCGTACGTAGGCATGTCCGTTGGTCCAAGTACTTGGTGGATTTCTAGGATCGCGTTTTCTTGGACGCGTGGATTTGCCGCCACAAGATGCAAAGCGTAGGCGAGCGCGGTACTCGTGGTGTCGTAGCCTCCAAACAAAAACGTGAGCAGGTTGTCGGCGAAACTCTGGCGGGTCACTCCCGACGCTTCTTCTTTCGCTGCATCCACCAAATACTGAAGCAGATCTTGGTGGACTGGCATGGTGCCATCCGCGTTGTGGACCGGGCGCAACCGAGATGCCACGACTTGGTCAATCGTGGCGCGCAGAATTGCCGACTGGCGGTGGTACATTTTGTTGGCGGCGGTTGGAATCCAGTAAAACGAGCTCGCTGGGCTCAGCGGATCTTGGACGCGTCGTCGACTCAAGTCGTTGAGGAGAAACTTGAACGCGTCGGCAACGGGGCACTCTGCCTTTTGAATCGCCCCAAACGACTTTCCAAACGACGTTGCGCCTGGAACAGCCCACGTGAGTTACCGAACGTCCTTGTTACATGGCCGGGATTCACGCGAGTTGGATGGGGCAGCGACGTACCGATGATGTCGAGAGTGAGATGCTTGAGGAGAGGTACCACGTCGACACTCGGTCCTTTCGTTGCCAGCAATACGGTGGCAAACTCGTTCGAGAGCGAGCCCATGACAGGGGCCATGCTAACCAAGTTCTGCCACCCGAGCGCTTTTGCGACCAGATTGCGATGGAGTTTCCATTCGTTGCCCATCACTTGAATCAGCGCCTTTTCGCCTAAGCACGACGCACGATATGCACGGATGTTGTGGCCAGGGATAATCCATCGAGCGTCGTACCAACGACGGCCTCCACAAATGTGTCGAAGAAGCGCTCGCGGCGGCGAAAGCTCGACGCGTTCACGACGGTGCGGACGTGTTCGGCCTTCAACACCGAGATGAACCGCGACCCCATCACGTAAAACTGGCACATGCCGTCTTGGTCTGCTTCGTCGAACGTGATGCGTCCGAGGCCCTCGACCGACCCAAAAAAGTCCACTACACCGACCACCACGCGGTGCAAGTGCACGGGCATCGTCAGCGACGGGATAAATGGCTTCACTTGGACCGATCGGACGAGGAAGACCACCACGGCGGCGACCCCCACCACGGCCGCGATGGCCGCGACACCGTGGTAGCAACTATTTGAACTATTTGACATGGCCAGTTCGATTGTGAGTCTCGACGTGGGTGTCGACCAACTCGACAGAAGCTATGGATCTGCTGCAGATGCGCACCGTACTCCGCCGAGTTGGTCGCTGCTGCAGATGCGCACCGTACGCTACACGGGCGTTGGTGTTGTCGGAGAGTACTATCTGGCGTCGCTTCCAGCACGCACGTCCCCGACAAGTCAGCGCGCTTGAGTGACCTGCGTGGTTGCGTTCCTGTCATGCGGCGGGACCAACTCGCACAAACCCAGTGGCTCCTCCTACGAATGGATAACGGTGCACCGACCAGACCCTTTGGCAACGACGGGCGTTCGCTGGCGGGTGCGTTTTGTTTGGAAGGGGAATGTGGTTTGGGTGAGATCCGCACTCATGGTACGTCGGAAGCGCCACTGCGCGACTACCGAGGGATGCGGATTCTCGGCACCGCCGGTCGTGTGCGGTACGCTAGGCAATCGTACGTACAACAACTTCAAAGGAGTGAGTCTAGGATGATTCTATTTCAAGTACTACTCGGTGGCGAGAGAGGTCGCATGTCACCGCTTTCGGTGCACCTGTGGGGCTGTGGCATATCGTCGGTGCGTCTGTTGTGTCAGTGCTTCATAAAGGAGCACAGCAACAAAGAATTGCTGTCGCTTTGGTGTTCTCCACCTTGCCGTCGAGTCCAACACGAGCGGCCATATAGCCCATTCAAAGGCCGCGTTACCAAAGACGAACGTTGACATGCGCCGCAGTTTGGCCATCACCCGCGGCAACGGACATTTCACAAACTGGTTGCGCCTGTTGGCTAGGTCTTTACAACGTGCTCGCTGTAGGTTCTAGTCGAGTTGGCAAGAAACACGTCCAAATTTCTGGACGCCACGGTAGTCACGGGTGCCGCGCACTTGGGTGTGGCGCTGGCGCTGTCTTCCAACGTACCATGAGTGTGGATCTCACCCAAGCCACATCCCCCTGCGAAAACGCGCTCGCCAGCGAACGCCCGTCGTCGCCAAAGGGTCTAGTCGGTGCAGCGTTATCCATTCGTGGGAGGAACCACTGGGTTTGTGCGAGTTGGTCCCGCCGCATGACAGGAACGCAACCACAAGGCTCTGCACAACTTGAACGCAAATGGAACGAGGGCGCCAGAAAACTGGTCACTCACGCGCGCTGTCTTGTCGGGGACGTACCGCTTCATCTCGGGGACGGAGGCGAGTAGAAGCCGATTGAATGAGTCATTGGCCCATCTCCTGTCGTCCGACTTGGGCTACAACGTCGGCCTCGTCCAGTTCGCGTCAACGATCCCGCCGATCACGCTGCAGCCATGTCCGCCAAGGGGACTGGCAAAGCCCGACTGCTCTCGGGTGGGGGCGTACCCCGGCAACCTCTCGTCCGTGTTGAAACATCTCGGCGATGGATCCAATTGAGTACCAAGAGCCGCTGCACCAACACCCTGCCTTTGCCACGTTCAGTCAGAACACCCTGTTCTGTCGAGAACATCCCCACTGCCCTGTCCATCAGGTCGCAGGATGGTCCTGCAACAGTAGGAGGTTTTTTGTGCCTTTTAGAGGCTTTTTCCTCATGTCGTAGTCAGTTGCAGCGAAGGCCACGTCACATCATTAGGATGTCGTGACCTCATTGG